>NC_134752.1:3944393-4247424 GCF_050436995.1 Anticarsia gemmatalis
TGGCACGCGCGCGCGCCGCCCAAGCACCCGCGTGGACCCCCGACACTCACTGCACAGCACTGCTAGACTAATTCAGTTATTGCGTAAGGATATTTTTCTTACATTTCGATAAGAGTAATGTTTATAGAATAGGCAATAAATAATGTTTAACAAAAAGTCCCTATATAATCGAACTGACGACAGAAACGCATGTTATATTTGTGGCCTCTTTATGAAGTAAGATCTAAGTTACATGTTAAAAGAAAATTAATTTTGCTATGCACATAAATGATACTCAATTAATTGCCAAAAAGTTAATATATATTCATAGTTCAACAATATTTCTTTTGGGCATATTTACTTTGAATTTATGCAAAACTTAGATTATGAGTAAGTAGGTTGTAGAATATATGTAGAGTGAACGCATATTATATTATTATAATATATCTATATATATTAAAGTAAGGTGAATTTGAGAGGTATCAATTTCTTGTATTGTTCGTAAGTTTAGATAATAAATGGGTTTAGCCATACTTCGGCTGGTTTGATATGTATGTTATCTGATTAATTGTAAAAAAAAATAAAAAAAAATCAATAAAATATTGTGTTTTATTTATCTCCACACACATTTACCCACTTTCCTTTACAAAGTTTGATCGAATTAAGAATGGAAGTTTTTAATTGGTATTCAGATAAGCACAGATCACTTTTAGTACAATAATACAATAATATTTTGTTCATAAAATTCTTCGATTTATAAACAAGCAACTAACGATTAAACTGCTTTGTAAGATAAGAACAATATTGTTATTATGAATGTAGCTGTTACGCAATATCAGTTGTAAATACTTGAAAACAACGAGGCTTTTCTTAGAACATGTGTAGTGTGTGGTTAGTGTTTACATTATTCAATTTAATTGACATGTATCTAAAAAGTGGCGGTTTGCGGTTTGTTTTTTACATACTTGAGTGTATGTACATATTTATCCAAAACATCGCTTGAGTTTACAAAAAATAGAAAACTCACGATCGCTATTGTTTTTATTGCGAGCCCAACATTGAACACTAATATTGTTGTTCAAGTTTTGAAAATTCGATTCAATTCTGGTAATTTGAGAACTTGCGAACGGCAAGCTGTCATATTATTGTAAAAAGTAATATATGAAAAATTACACGCTGATATAGAGATATGGATGCTTTATATAAATTAATACGCCGCTTTTCGATCGGAATCAAGCTACAAGAAATAAAATAATCATTTCGAGATTTTTGATAAATGGGTACGCACACTAAACTAACACCTCGGTCAATAATATTTTTTTAAAACAAATAATATTTTTTTTAAATAAGACAACACCAGCCTGCGGGTCGATCTCTGAGGTTAAGCTACGCTTCCCGAGGTTTTACTGTGGATAGGTGAATATCTTATACATATCGAGTTCCTCCGTGTTTCGGAAGACCCGTTAAATTGTGGGTCACGGCTGTCATTTTCAAAGATCTAAATTTTTAACAGTAGCCAGCAGCTTGAAAGTCTGACAACCAGTCTTACCGAAGCGTATCGTGTTACAACCCAGGCAACTGAGTTGTGTGGGTCAGATAGGCAGTCTCTCCATGTAAAATACTGATATCCAGCTGCATCCGGTGAGTATGGAAGCCGACTCTGACATAATCTGGGACTAAGGCTAGACTCAAATACTTTACTTCGGTACTACAACTTTATCTCCTCCTCAGACTTAACAATGTTCAAGCCACTAGGGGCTAAACCGGGAAGTCTCTTGAAATGTCTTTCTTTGCATGCACGAAGCATAGTCATTGCTACAAGTCCATTGTATGTAATAAGCGATGAAAGCAACTGGCTTTAAAAATAAATTAACTTGGTTCACATTCTTCAGAGTTCGACTCCCTAACAATATATCGATCACCAAACCACACCCATTACGCGTAATAAATCCAAATATATTCACAAGCACTCACGATTCAAACCGTTGTCTTAAGTAATGCTTGGCTGTATAATAAAATTCCCGAGTCTCGCAAACCGTCCATAGAGTACGTTAGAGCACGACGAGTGCTTGCATTATTCAGCCTGCTGCATATTTAACGCGGACCGTCGCCGCCTCTCTAACGTACATCTCGTTACAGGTTTAGACGCAAAATATATACGATGATTTGTATATAAATAATTTATGTACACGTTTTTTGTGAAGCAGCCCATTGTTCTGATATTAAAATGATGCCTTCGAGGATTATAACGAGTAAGTATGGTTATATAGCAACACGATGCTAAGTATTGGTCCCAATTACTTTTTTAAATGAACGTGAAAGTTAGGCTATGGTTCATCTCTATCAGTTAAACCCTTGTCAATATTTTATTAGCTCCTACATTTTAACCGACTTCAAAAACAGGCGGAGTTTCTCAATTTTCTCGTTACTTTTCTCACATACTTACCTTCTCTAAATCGTTTTTGTATTTAGCTTACAAAATAAGGTAAAATGGAGACATTTACTTAGAAGAAGAATAGCTTTTTAAATAGGTCTTACTTCTGCGAGCTCTTCGCTCGCAGAATCGATACCCGTAATTGAGCAATTTGGTTTTAAATATTGCTGTAACATTCTCGATGATATTGATTTTCAGGTAAGTATTCTTACTTGCAAACATATTATCCGTTTAAATGTTTTAGAAATTAGTGTGAAATTATATATTGCGTACTACCTCTAGATAGATATCTGAAAAGCTAGGAACATTTAAAAAAAGTAGGTTAACTTAAGTAATAAAATAATAATTATACTTAACAAAACAAACATATGGAATGGACTCGAAGACATAATATGCAAACGCGTTTAATCAAAGACACAGGTACATGCACACGAATACACATTGCAATCTTTACAAAAGATCCTACAGGTATCTGCGAAACCCGCAAATTATGAGTTTCGTGTGGGAATCGAACACGCAATACGCGCAATGGCCGCCGTCGTTATTTGGTAAAATTAACGACGACATCTCAACTAAAACTTATGTGTTTTAAAAATCTTATAGGTCAAGTACCTACATAAGAATGTCTTTGTAACTATGAAATATTGTACGAACATAATGTTCACAATTAATTACTTAAATTCGTTTGTGGGAACTCTATCCTGCGACAAACAATTGAGGCTCATCCTCATCATAAATAGTTTTGTCTAGTCTTTTAATTTCGTCTCATTTAAAAACAAGATATTTTTTTTAAACCGTTTAATATGTAGGCACATATTTTGCAATATAGCTATCCTAGGTTCCGTAAATTAGGAAGTTGACTGGGTTAACGAAAACTGATTAGTTCAGTACCTACACTTATTATGAGGTTCATTCAAAATGCTCATGCGGTGCAATGTTTTTTAGAAATAATATTGAAATTGTAATTGTTGCAGACTGAAACATTTCATTAGGCACTCATTTGATATGATACGAATACTAACGAAAATAAGACATTGTGACGTCACTATGTCGTTTTTCTTTACTAAAATGTGTTTATGACATTTCATAGAAGGTAGCTGATTTGCCTGTGATTTAGAAGAAATTAAGTCTAAGTAAGTAAGTAAGTTTAAGTTTGTCATTTTTTAATTTAAAACCTTTAAGCCGTACCTAATATACTTCTTAGGAACGAAAGGGCTTTTTTAGTCCCAGATTCTTATAAAATAAATTCAAAGTACCTACATAAGGTGGTAAAGTATAATTTTTCCACATGGGGTGGAACTGTGTATTTTTATAGCTTTACCTGTAATAACTGACTTTACTACGCTTGCGTTCTTATTACTTAGGACATAAATATGAGGTGGGTAGTTTTAGTTCCAAGTTAAACAGTTGCGTTTTACAGCAGACTGGTAACTATTGTAGACTATGAGTAGACTTCGATAAGGTAATAATAAACTCAGTTTTTAATATAAAATTTAATGAATCAATAATTAAAATCGTTGACAATATTGAATATGTATTTACATAATATATTTATGGTTTAACAAGTGTACAATGTACAAAAATCCACAGCTTTATTTACATTAAATATAGCTATTTACACTATGCAATAAAATGGAAGATGTTTGAAGCATTCTTCTAACCTACGATCTTAAATGCATCTTATTTATTAAAATAGTCAATGTACATCTATGCAATAATTAAATAACTTAAGTGAAGACATTTAGAAAAACATTTAGAATGCTACATTCATAGAACAGTTAAAAGTATTTTTTGGTATGACAACATTGAAAATAATTAAAGGGCAATTAAAACGAACATTCATTCATAATAAATATGATATATTATTTATTATATTCAAGCAGAAAGGTAATCTTTTCTGAAACGATCTACGTCTAAAAATAAATAAAAATACGGAGTGTATTTTAGTCGAGAAAATAAAATGTAAAAGAAATCAATAGTCAGCTCCAACACTAGTTGTTTATAAACATTTATAAGTATAGCAATATGAATGATTCAGCCTGTTTCACCGCGAAAGGCAAACCGTGTGAGAGTGACTAGTCAATAAATAATTCTCTTAATGTTACGCCACAAAGACCAGAATCAAAGGATGAAAGGAAAATTACCTTTGCTGTCAGAATTTTACGAAATATTTTTCTATTCCAGTTTGAATAGCGATTTAGAAAAAATGTTCAATCTATTCTAGTGCGTCGTATTATTTAACGTTCGCAATAAACGTTATTGTCCAAACAATAACAAAAAACATGTATGTAATTTGCGTAGCGAGTACAACGCTGGAAACCGTCAAAAATAATTAGATAAATATAAAAACGCAATGTTTTTACCATCAACACAAAAGGTAATTGAAACCGTTAAATTCAATTACGTCGAGTTTAGCCGAACAAACTTCATTGTCGAAAACGTACCAATTGTAGCGTCCAAGTAATTTTCCCATCATCGTAAAATATCAAATAAGAGTTTGCCATTCACGGAGCGATTGTACTAAACTAGTGTATTGTAAGTGGTTTACAATATGATCTAGAGCTGTTATCTAGTGCCTTCCGGCTGCGTGAGGGTCTCGAATATGTGTTTGTACCAGAAGTCGACGGTCTTGCTCCACGCGCCGAGCGTCGCGTCGTCCATCTTCAAAACATCGATGAACATCTTTACGATGACTTCTTTCAGTTCCTAGAAAAGAATACAGTATTAAGGATCTGTGTGAGAGGTTTTGATTATGAGGGAGATTGAAGCAGTTCTAATCTCCGGTTCGATTTGACTAATCTTGGGGAAATTGTGTCATGATTTTAATTCTCGAAATTTTTGTGAAAACATTTTATGTTTTGTTTTTATTATTTGTGATAGAGAAAATGAGGAGCATACCAAATTTATATATCTTAGGTAAAACATTTTTTTTCGTTCTTATAAACATCTCTACAAATAAAACGTTGCTCATGTGTGCACTTTTCCCTTGAAAAAAAGTCTTTAATCTGTCTAAATATGTAATTATAAGACAGTTATGTTTTTCTTCAATATTCCTTTAAATCGATAATTCATAGAAGCACAGTAAAACGGAAGCATATCGTAGTATAGGAAGCAACCGCACCCGGTATTAATCCATACATTTAACATGTAAATGCGTCGCGGCATATTTGTGGCGAACGCGAAATGAATTAGCTATGTTCAATTATTAATGCCGCGTAATTATTAATTGCGAACACGTTTGTAAGGTTTCTGTTTAGAAATAGCATTTATATCTAAATGTTTCAAGGTTATATATGTTTTGAAATCAGAGTAATTGCTAACTAGATCCCAATCAAGGATGACTAAACTGGTTTGGAAAAAGATATACTTACTCATTAAATTACGTTTGGAAAAAGATATACTCATTAAATTGGCTGTAGATTGAGGCTAACCTAAGTTAAGTTTTTCATTATACAGACTTTGAAAATCATATTATACATTATATTTTATAGACATGACTAAGGAAAAAAATTCTTGCGGGAAAATCCTTATGTAGCAATGTTGTTAGGTAAACTATACATAATCAAATAACAAATGAAGAAATCTATGCGTCTGAAGAAATCTGTACGTCCGAAGAAACTCAAAAGTCCGTCTAAATAATTCGAGAAAAGAACGTGACAACTACCTACTATCTAAGACTTGCACGACAATATTAAAATTTGCTAAACACTTACATGGAAATTCTGTTCCTTAATGCGTCTCCTGTGGTGGGATTCTCCGATCTTGTTCATCATAGCGGCGACCAGTTCGGGCTGGTTCATGGTGTTCACAGCAAGGTTGATGGAAGTCATCAGGTTGATGACGTGCGCCTTGAACTGAGGGTTCTGACTGTACTGCTCCTCGGTCTGATTCTTTATCATCTTGAAGTAATCTTTGGTTTGCGGGAACGTGGAGAATAATCTGTAATAGAAAAAAATCTTGGTTCGTCACATTTGCGAGTTAAAAAGTCAATGTGTTTTGTTCTTATAAGGTCTGTTCCTTTTTAATTATTACACAATATTACAATTATTACAGGAATCTATCGGAAGTCATTGTTATGATAGTAATTGAGTTTTTGCTCAATATTTATTTTGAAGGGCAGGGGAAGAGCAAAGAGCTCAAAATTTAAGAAAAAAGTGCTCTTAATCAGTATTCGCTTGCTGCGCCTAATGCAACTAATTGAAGCAACAGTTGAAGTTTTATTAAATAAGGTCACCTATTTATCTTTTTTATACAACAGTTAATCCAACTGACCATTGCAAAGAAAAGTTCAAAACTCGATAAAAACGAACTAAACTTTACTCTATCTTCACGAGCGTACAGGATAAAAGTTAAACACGTAACACATTTTTGTCTTTTTTATGTTCCCGAGAGAGTGTACTCTTTACGTCCGATCAATAATCTGTTACGTTAGCTAATATAGGACTTTAATAGACACAAATTGCTTGGAGCGTTCCCCTTTATGCCACTATCGATCGATACTCTACAACGTTAGTTGACTTCAGTTATAACTTATTGTTTTATTGACTTTGAGAAGGTTTTCTAAGTGTTTTTGTCTCAAGCTTTTTATTATAAGTAAGTTCGAAATGCTTTTACCGTTTTCATTGAGTCTATTATACCTTGGTGAAGGCTGATTGATTTTAGATGGGGAAAGAGCCATTAAGGAGAAGGAATTATATGGGAGGCCATGCTCGGTAATGGCTATTAAGGCTTGTTATGTTAGCACGGCTATTTGGCAAAGCTGAGGAAAAAGGATTCGAATAATATGCATGATCGGGTAAATATTCATCCCCGAGTAATATTAGAGAATAGTAACAGTCTGGCACAGAAAAATTTTAAGCATTAATTAATACTTCAGGGAATTATTTTTTTATAATACACCAAATTTTTGTAGTTCCAGTTTGCTACAGTTTCCAGTTAACAACCGGGTTTTTAAAATATGTCAGAATAAAAACTCAAAAGAATTCCCATGCAACGACTGAAGTTTATTATAATGTGAAAAAATGTTGTTACGTATTTTGGCCTCATCATTAACGGTTAAATTTATATTATACGACTCCAAAGTATAATGGGTTAATGGATCTTGCATTGTTGTTCTCTACAAAATAAAGTCTACCTATATATTTTGGCCGCTACCCAAACCGACGTCTACTTTTTAGAATGCAACACAACAACAAAATTAACAAAACATTGTGGTTTTGATTATGAATAAACCTCTTAATGAGAACTCGTAAAATGAACTCATTTGAATATGTAAACATTGATTGAGAAAAAAATGATTATCCTTAAAAAAACATGATTATTTATACAGAGCAGTTCATAGAGCCTTCATTCAAACAATTACTTATTTATTTTAAACGAAACTTAGTGTTAAATACTCAAATACAGGAAAGAGAATAAAGATCATCAGTTAGTTTGAGTTACCCAAGCAATTTTCTTCTTGTGATTCATTTCCTATTTTGAAATTATAGATTTGTCGTACTACACACGATTTTCCACCTAATAATATAACACAATAGTGAAACATTTGTACACGTTTTTCAATCTCCTCTAGAAAATACAAGCTTGTATAAATATTAACTTAAATCTTTCATTCTGGAGTTAATAAGAGACGTTTTATATTTTCCCAGTTAGACTCTGTTTGACTAGAGTTTAATTTACGCTGACTATATTACCAGCGGGAGTATATTACGAGGGATTTAAAACGAGCGCAAAAACTGTGACAACGTGAGTGACGCTTTTATTAAGCCATCCGAATTGCCTCTGAAAACAAATAGCCATGTTTTTGTGATGCTATTCTTTCGTACAATAACATTGCTTCGTATTAAATCTACTACTAGTATAACAAAATTGTAAAGTTTGTTTGATTGGTAGAACGCACTTTTCTCAGGAACGACTGGAGCTAATTGAAAAACAATTTTACTGTCGGATAGCACAATATAACGCTACGACCAGTAGCTCGATTCTCTACTACTATCGACTGCCAAAAAAGTTTCTACAAGGCACGTCACAGGCGCTGATCAGATTTTCATACAAAATTTCTCGATGACAGGTTGGTTGTCGGTAGCCGATAGTAATAGAGAATTGAGCTACAGTAGGCGCAGTGTACCGTTCTCTCTTATGTCATGCAAGCGAAGTTACGCGGGTCAACTAGTTTTAAATATATCTATGTTTGTTTTTGAAATACGATGAGAGGGATAATTAGCCGCCTAATGTGTTTTCCTGTCACATTTCTACGCATTAAATGTTTTTCTTAATGTTATAATGTGTTTTAAAACGTGTATTTTTTATTTGATTGACAGCGATTGGTAATATTCTTGCGAAGACAGTCCAATGAATAATGTATGTTAGTAGAATTTAATCCCATTGATCACATTCCCGCGAATTTGTATCCCTTAGACCCCGTTGAAACCTTATCCCGGCAATTTAAAACAGATTAAAACTTAATTGAATGTAGTTTTTCGCTATGTTATAAGTTAAGTTATGCGCGTACATACAATTCGATGGTTATTTTTTATTTATACGTTATACGTTTAGATCGTGTTTATAACTATTATTTTACTTTACTTTATGAGTCCGTAATACAAAATACTACTTAGTTTTATTAATAGCACGATATCTCTTCATCATCAATTACATTTTAAGATTTATACAAGGACTTGTCTGCGGTTTGATATTTTATTACACAAGATATTATTGAATGAGCTCAGACCTCTTTAAATTTAATGAGGTATTTTATTTCAATTTAAGTGGTACAAGAATGCAGAGTTATATTATCATACACCCACATCTATCATCATTAGAGATTGGATGACTAAGTAAGTAGATATACATGGGTCGAATTCTAAACTGCTTCTATTTATCCAACTGATTGGACAAATAGCTTATTTGTCTGAGAATATTTGCAATAACATGCATATATTTCTGCCTGCATAGTGCTAATGTTTCTATTTACTTTCAGAAAATTATGTGCTAGATGAAAACATGACCGTAGTTTTTAGATCGGTGCTTACTTGTTTATTGGGATCAACAATCATCTTTATATCTCAGTCGATTTGCAGGAAACGTTAAAGAATTCCACAGCAAAAAAAATGTCTCATGTCCTTAGGAAAGCTGCGTGAAAAGTGATTTAGTTGTTTTTGATTTCATCGAGAACCAACCTAGAAAGATTTGAGGCAGAAACGTAATATAGTTTTTTTTAAATAAATCAGTTAAAATAATATGCAGTAATAGAGAAAAAGTCGTATATTGGATCGTAAGCTTTAAAAGTGCAGTGTAACCTAGTTTGATTCTAAAAGCTCAAGGCTAATATTGTTTTTACGCCAGGTAAGTACAATTTCATGTCCACAACGCTGGCCAAGTTCAGGTGGCTGGCTTAGTAGTACTTGGCAACCATCCAAAATCTGTGTTGAAAACTAAAAGACACACTCTATGAAGTTGTGATTCTTTATGATAGTTTTTAAGCGAATGATTTTTCGACTAAATATTTACATATAATTTTGGGGACGGTGTATGAATAATATTTTGAATTCACATAATTTCGAGCAGTCCAGTGGCACGATTCTCTACAGTCAACACAATCGACTGTTGAGAGTTTGACGAGAAAATTAACTGCTAAAATACTTAATTATTTTTTTTCGATAAACCAGCCAGTTGTCAAAACTCAATAGTGGTACATAATCGTACTGGGTGCATGCATAGAGTTTAAAACTTTGATTCTAAGTTATAACCCGTTGGTGAAACGCTCTTTTCTACATGGGTAAGTAGTAAAATGAAACGCGGGCAGCTTGCAAGTAAGCTTGCATGTAACAAAGAGGAGCAAAGTTACACTTTTCTTGTGAAAGTTTCAGCGCGTCCCGATGTGGACGTTTGAGCTGAAACAGTCTGTTTGTAATGAGGATTCTTCACCGCAATGAGTACGAAGTGTACGACTGCGTACTCAAATATATATTTTTATTTCAGTCTGGGTGACCGTAGCTTATACGGTATGGAAAAATAAAATTTATTCTCTTACTACTTTATCCACGCCGACTGCTAAAAGGGTAACTACTTATAAACGATTTTTAATAAATAAATCTGTGTTTCAGGATAATTCAATATCTGTAAGAAATATATTAACCCTAGTATAAAAAACCATATCATACGAGTATTACGAAAATATTCCAACAATATGTTAATTATGTGGTTACCTCAATAACCATAAACCTTATAATAAATTTAAGGAAGTTTATAATTGCAATAAAATGTCGTTAAAATTAAATTTGAATAATATTGAATAGGATTATTTCTTTTGTGAGCTTTTCCGGGTACATATTATGGAATTTTCCGCCAAATGTAAGTATAAGATTGATACAGTTTCTGTGCAAAGATATAGCATAATGAAGTTAAGGATAATTTAGGTAAAATGTATTTTTTCTTTGAATGAGACAATGATCACAAAAGTTTCGTTATCAACAAGTAGGTACTTGATACCTTATTTACTCTTGATTAATAAATGATAGGAAGATATTTGCTCATTACCTTACGAAGGTTAGGTATTCGTATCAATTGTTTGTTGAGCTTAACAAAGATTTTTTAGAGACGAAATTTGATACCGTAGAAATTAAGTCTTGCGTCAATATTTACGAATTTATTCTTTGCTCATTATACAGTGGAAAACCAAACAATATTTCCAGCTACTATACGTAAAGGTATATTAGCCTTTATTTTGAATTGAAGAATTTTATAAAGTCTCTCTCTTTCAGTTACGTTCAATATCTACCCTTTATGTAATCATCCAGAAACAATTACAAACAACAATTTCGGTTCAGGAAACCATCCATTTATTTATCGTAAGACGCTTATGAAAGGCGGGCCATAAAAAGAGCAATTTAGAGTACGTATTGCGAGTGCCGTGCCTAAACACACGGCTCGAGGATAATACCTGGATTTATATTTTATATTGTGTATTATACCAACTCCTTATATTAGAGAGCTTTGTATGAATTGTATAAGAGATATCGTAGGAAATATGAATTGAAAAGAACAAAGCTAGTGTGAGATTTCAAGGGCTCTGAATACCTAGATTCTAGTTTGGCTGTTACCCAAGATAGTGATACAAACGTACAGTTAGCATCGAAACTAGATGTCTAAATTCATATTTCCAAAAAATCTTACAGCAAACAAAAGTTGCGGTGGTACCAAAACATGTCTTCAATGCGGCGTTTTTCGCAATTGTAGTAATAGTGGAATTTTAAAAGTGTCGATTTATCAAATGACTTCCTTTACTAGCTGTACTGTTGAACAAAGTAAGGCCTTACGTTTGCCAAAACATGCCTTCGTTTCGAATAGCCGAATACTAAGTACTATACGGAAGGGAACGGAGCATTCCATTCCGTTACGCGTCGGACTCACCGTGGCACATGGCACGTCAACAATGTCGGGAGTGTTGGGAGCTTGAGTGATGAGGAACGTAATGACACGGAGTAATATAAATACTTATAATTTTGGCCTAAGTTTTCCCCGCGGCTGTAGATCGGGGAAGTATTTTGACGGCCAGTTATTAATCATTTATGAAATGTTATCGATTTGTATGCTATAGATAGCTGCTACATGCATGATATATTAGGTAGATGGCTTTCCTTTTTTTTTAAGAAACGACTTTCCTTTCAGCATATTTCGATATTTTTAATGGTTTGAAATTTTCCTCAGACTTTTAATAAAAAAATTGGCATAAAGTGTAAGTCTCGAAAAAAAATGTGGAAATCTTAAGGTGAAGCACGATTTTATGGTATAGCATTCTATGCTTTAACGAAATTGGCCCCGAAATTTTATTTAAGTAAGGAAAAGTTTTTAAGATGCACTTAAATCTTAAAAAGTTGAAAGTGTACAAAGACAGCCTGCAGTTTCTTGTTCTTAGATAGTACGAGTATCGTTGTCTGGATCACAGCCAATTCAAGCAAAGCCAACACCTACATCCCTTTGGGTCGTAAATCAAAATAAGGTTGGTATTAAAAACGACACGGGATTGTAGTTGTTGCTCGATTTAATGGCGACATTACAAGCTTTACGAGTGCCACTTAGCGCTGATGGATTTATTGATAGCTAGGACAACTATAAAACACATTAAGTGTGCATTATCACACCGTGAGTGAAGTATTTTGTTCTTAAGGAAACAGTGTTCCTCGTAACAACTTAATTTGTACAATAAGCTACCATCTATGTAAAGGTTTTATAAAGACATGTTCGTGTATTTTTCTCGGAGCGCCTCTTATGCCCGGTTTTTGAGGTACATTTTGAGGTTTTTTATTTCAATCTGTCATGTTTACATAAGTTTAACCGCTATTGAACAGATAAACTACCGATAAATAACCCACAGATTCTGGGACAGAATCTGTAGGTTATTTAATAACTTGAAGAAACAACTTATTTAATGGTATAGTTAGTGCCGTTAATTTTTATCTAGGTGGTTACGGAAACTTAATATAAAGGTTAGGTTACCTAGTTAAGATCCGCACCACATTCGATATTATTAATATGGTTATTCCGTTATTATAAGATGTGAAGGTCTAAAATGCCAGCTAACAGATGTGTCAATTAGTTGCATGTTTGGTTTATTTTGTCTAGTTTTAAGAAAACCTGTTTGTCTATTATTATTTTTTTATAATAATTAATGCACAATTTGACGAATGTTTACCGATTCATTTCATATTAATAGTGAAAGCTGTTATTAAGCCAGTTATCATGATTCTGACGGTCCTGACACAGACAATATGTTATGATAAGGTAATTGAAAGAGTTTCGGTCGCAAGTAAATGATTCAAATATTTTTTTTTATGAAATTTGATACAATTTTAGCGTATGATATGAGTCACACAGGACACAGGTCACAAAATTCTAAATGTGATTGCAAGGGAGTCATCATAATATCTTAATAAAGAAGTGGAATAACCGACCGGGAATAACATTGTACCTACATGACTCCTAAAGGCATTGACTAAGCATGACTACCGCTGTTGTCTGTTTGACATTAACTGACTGGTATTTTCGTGCCCTATTAATCGAGGAAGCGTTGAACTTAGTCAAGAAAAAGCAAATAGCATTTTAATCGTCTTAGCAAAAGCTATTCATATATGTATATTACCAGCCGACCCACTCACAAATTTTCGTAGCACGTTTTCCCTCCATAAAAAGCCTTTCCGTATCTTAAAGACAATTGTAATGAAACAATAAGGTGAATTGGTTGAGGTTTGCGTTTAGCAACACATTCGGCGATTCATTTTTATGTACAACTAGCTGTCCCTGCAAACTTTGTACCGTCTAAGGGTCATACATTTTTATTTTTTTGCAATTTTTTATTTTTCTCTCTGTAAGAACCATCCCCGTACTTCAAGAAATCATATCATTAGCGAAATTGGTTCAGTTGTTCTTGAGATCTGCGCTTAGCAACACATTCAGTGATTCATTTTTATTTATGAAAGAAGGTTAATGAAACTTACCTTCTAAACAGTTCAGATCCATTTGCTACCATATTTGCGTTGACTGGCGCCCAGGACTTTTGTATGACGTACACCTCGCGTCTGGAGAGACCAGACACTGGGGACACTTCGTCAGGGTCGCCGCCCCACCAGAAGTAGCTAAGTAGACTGCCCATTTCTAACTGTGGAAGAAAATTACATGTTCATCATTTCTGATGGTTGTCTTTATCATGGGAGCATAAGGTGCAGTGATAGCTGCGTTTGAGATATTTTAGTATCAAGGCACAGTACCTCGATTCTCTACCACTATCTACTACCGACAACCGGCTAGCTGTCGAAATTTTGACGTTTAGAATGTACTGCCAAAATATTTCCTACGACGCCCGTCAGAGGCGCTGATCAGATTTTCATACAAAATTTCTCGATGACAGGTCGGTTTTCGGTAGTCGATAGTGGTAGAGAATCGAGGTACAGGACGTATTTTTTTAAGGCTTAAGGCTAAGCTATTTGCTGTACTTTTTGATAGGTTACAGCGCTACCACACTTGGTCCTTAAGGACTAAGAATTATAAGACTGCAGTATGTCTGGTATACTAAAAATATTACTTATATAATTATTGAACTGGTTTGCTATGCGAGTCTAGAGAACTAAGAAGATTCTTTAAGGTTAGTGTTTTTGTAGAACTTGACATTTTAAGTGCACTTTTATCTGTATGATGGTAATTTAACTATTCGTCTGTAACATATAAATTAATTTAATTAATAGAACTTTGAAAGCGACTAAAGAATGAATACTGCACGCTACCGTAAATGGAACAAAAATAGCAAGAGAGAGCTTATTTTTAAGTGATGAAAAAATTTACTTAAAAAACTATCGTACCTTTTTAATTAACCATCGTATCAACATTACTAAAGCCGTAGAAACGAATACAAGATACATTATCAAGCACTAAAGTACACAGAACACTAAAATCAACCGTACAGTTCTAATATTTAACAAAGACTAAACTTGTTCTGAGATATCACGATATTTATTATTTGTTCGGAAACTTGTTTAAAATATAAAATCTTATCTTAGTCAAATGAAAAACATATTGCATGTATACGCTACTATTATACATACGCATGTGACTCATAATGACGTTTGTGTAAAAGCCTTCTAGATACCCGACAACGGTGTTCTTTTTCTAAATAAATAGGTATTTATGTATGCATTTATGTACATATTTTGGAACCCCAACATACTTGTTTTATTGGAATGCGAATAATATGATGACATCATCGATTTAATTCTAATAATGTCTACAATGAGTAACTTTATTCTTGGTTGCTTAGCATAATTTAAAAGTTAATAACTTATGTTAAATCTACTAGATGCAATACTCTCGCTTTCAAAGTTTTATTAAAGTCATCATGTGGAAAATTGTTTAGACCGCAATTAATAAGAATATAACCTGGATAACCCTTATTTATGTCATGAAACAGAATTGTAAAAAGTGTACTATACTAGACCACGAACCTATACTAGATCGCATACGTTAAATTTGGGAAAATAGCTTTGCCAAGAATCAGGTGGAATAATGATTCTAGCTTCTGATCCCATATCTACAAGCGATTCAAGTTAAAAAAAAATAAGCTTTCGTCCCCTATTTTAAAGTACATAATACAAACATAATACAATACATAATTTTTTTTTAGTTCGAAGACCTGGACATTATTTCATACTAGTCCAAAAACTAAAGGTTTTCCTTAAACTTTCCCTTAATTTAGTAGCTTAGAGAATGATTTTATAAAAGCTCTGAAAATCAACAATATTTAAAATACCTTAACAAAAAGTTTCACGTTTCTGGCTTCAAAAACCCTCACATAATATGCTTAAGTCTCGTATGTGAACACCGTATGGAGTGTAGATATTTATAAACAAAGATTCAAACAGAGAATTCACGCGTTTAGGTTAAAAATCAGCCCAATCCCTTCGAAGAGGATTTCCCAAGAACACGTATATTTCTTTTTTTTTAATCAAGGATCTAGATAGATTCGCGATACTTTTTTCCAAAATGACGCTTTTCTATACAAACTTTCATCGAATTTCCAACATTTTTAATATTTATTTCCGCCAAAAACAAATCGGAAGTCATGTATCCATCTAAGTTTTTTTTATCAATTATCATTATATTATACATACTACAATGTTTATTAATCAATAGTCATCAGTCAATAACAAAAATTGAATACGCATCCTGAAATATTGAATTCCACAAACCGTGTAAGTACTCAGAGCAATTAGACACTACTTACAGAGAGCGGAGTAACGTTTCTAAGGATGTCTCGAAAAGTACTTAAATTCGGCGCTAAAGCTAGTGGTTTTATAGGCGATTATTATTAAAAACGTCACTCCGCCCGCCGCGCCCCACCTCTGACCGATTATGACGTATGAATTCACATTACATTATTTGAGCTTGAAATAGTTGGCATAAACAGTCTTATAGGAAAATAATTGTATGTAAGTAACGGTTATTTTTTTATTTATACTTAGGTACCTAATAGGTACATTATGAGAGTGGGAGAAGTATAGGTACTACCTATACTCCTCCCACTCTCATAATGTTAATGAACTCCATAATTTTGACAAATAAACAAACAACGGACACAAAGTACAACCAGAACCTAAATAACAGTTTGTGGATCGCACAAATAAATTGTTCCGTGTGTAAATCCAACTCACGACCGACAACCCCGACACAATAGTAGTGACGACTACCTTAACAACTGCGCCACCGAGGTCGTCAAAACACTATACCAGAAGATTTACCCTCATTTTTTGCGATCATAATTATATAACATTTTAATTGAAACTTGGTTAGCTCACCAAATGAAAAGAAAGGTTCTCCCTGACCGTACTTACACATGTACATATGTAATGTATGTATATAGAAATGTATATGAGTTTCTTATACTACTTATTATTAAAAAGAATAGCGACAGACACTAGACGTCAACTAAAACTGTAATTGGAATTAAAATTTAAACAGATTATTATAATCTATTTTAAGTAACCTAGACTAGTGGAATTTATGACAAGAATGACGGAAAATACCTGATTCATTAATATATTTTTACGTGTAGCTTTGATATGTCGTCATGGTTTTGCATAAAAAGTGATATGAATACGTGGTATTATTGCATTTTTAATGCAACTGGTCAGTTTAGTCAGCATCTGCTGACTTACGCGTACTTTGAAACCTTGCGCAATATCATCAAAAAATTACTGTAGTAGTAGAGTATTTTGTGTTTTAAGAAAACAAAAGCATTTGTGTCATAGAGCTTAACATTATTTATCTTTACCGCTACTTCAAATACACTCAAGCTGTAGTGGATGCAATATAATTATGATGATTATGTAACACGAAACGCAAAGCGAGCACGGGTACAAGACACAGTCAATATTTGTGGAACGAAATCACAAGGCTAGAGCTAACATGTTCAACTAACATTGTCGTGCGTTTTACGTTTAGTTACTAGGAATGTAAAGATTCTTTAATTAATATTGCGAAACACTTACTTTTGAGTACTATTTGTGTATCACATAATATAAAGCAGTGATAACCGAGTGGTATAAGTTGGTACATTCCACGCAAGTGGTCAACGGTTCGAACCCGAGGCAACACATCAATGACTTTTCGAAGTTAGGGGTGTATTAGAAATTTAAGCTTGCACTTAGCCAGCTTGGTGGACTTAAGGCCTAGCCCCTCACTCTTTTGGAAGGGTACCCTTACCCAGCAGTGGGACAATCACAGGTTAAACATAGTTATTAAGTCAGAGGCGTTATATCTGCACCAATCAAAAATGAAAACCGTATAAAAAGTGTTAGTACAGGAATTAATCAACTATGTATTATTATCAAAACCAGAGAGACGTAATAAACTTGAACTTGAGTGGCAGAAAAACGTAACGTGTTGTATGAATGATGTCGTAATTAATTGCAAAATATCGTCAGTCGTTGAAATCATCATTTGAAAGTTCAGAATACATTTTTTTATGTTTATTTACATATCTACTTTCGATCGTGAGATCTTAATCAAGTAGGTGACGTAAGTGAAGATCTCTTTAAGACTTGCTAACTGCGCTAATCAGGGTAGTGGTAAGAAGCATTAGTGTACTGACAAGCAGTTTTACAGCTTAAAATCGTGTCTGTGCTTAAAGTAAATTCTGACATCCATTTGTAGGTATAATATTTAAAACAAATAAACATCAAAAAGGGATCATTTTCTATACACATAATATGTCACTGGACAATGACGAGGAGAAATAGAAAATTAGTGCTATTATAAATCATCGAAGGCATAATGGCGAATTTTACAACAAAATTGTAATTCTTTGATATGATATATTATGATGTATCGCAATCAAGGTCCATGAACAAAATACATCCATAAAATCACGCCTTGCCTGCGTAGGGGTAGGTAGAGACTAAAGAACGCCATTTCGTAAGATCATCACATCCATTCATCCTGTCATACAGGACCGCTGGTTACGACTACTATACGCACTCCTGACCTTTTTGAATGGCATTACCGATATCGTAAGTTGCATTATTTTGATATTAATATAATAATATACTCCTAAGTTCGGAAATACAATTTTTGTTGAAGATTTACGTCGTTACAACAGTATTCTTAACTAATGAAGCTGTTTTGACTAATGAAAGTATTAATTGTTTTAGTCACATTTATTATTCACATTCAGCTGAACAGTCGTAGCACAATTTATTACGCTGACGCTTATTTTCTTTGACATTGAGTGCATTTTTATACGAAGACGTGTACCTGTCTGTCTTATTCATAATTGTTATTGAATGAGTAAAAGATGACCAAACATATATTTGAACTCCTATGACCTTTTGTGGTTATTCTGAAGGATTAAACATTTTAATGCCATGAAAAGTATAGAACATGGCTTAAATTCTTTCGTACGATTACTCAGTTAATGGAACCCATATCTGACTTTTGAGACTCTTTCCAATGCCTCTTGCCGTTAGAAAATAAGTGCAAATTCCAACACACATATTATGATCATTATTTTTTTGTTTTTATGATTAACTATAATTATTGTGATCTATGGTTCTGACGAAAACTCGTAACATCGACGAATGTATAGCAGTAATCGCAAAAAAATCTGAAATCACGTGATAAATATTCATAGCTTCTTAAGAATAATCAGATCACTCTTATTTTAAACTAAAAAATATGTTACACACTATAAAAATATATGTAAAGTAGACTCAATGTAATCCTTAGAATAAGCAGGTTTCTATAGTAAACACAGCATGGGTATTGTTAGCAGTCGTAAAGTAGTAAACGGTGATAAAACTAATTGATTAAAATTCTTTAGTCGTCATTCACTCTTTTAACCGTGAAGAATTTTTCATTGAAAAATTACTACTGATTAAGTGTTTAGGTTCTAAAAATATGAATGTAGCTGTTTGGATTTTAAACAACTCTATGGAGCTAAAAAAACTGCTGTTACTTTAAAGCCTTCCTTGGACAGATATAGTTAAATAAAAATTAGACTTATTTCACCTTATTCTCTAATTCATAGAATGAATACATGGATTAGGGCTATCGAATTCGGCTTATGACTATCTAATTATATACGATATATTATTAATATACTCTACAATAATTGCAAAAATAATAAAAACTGCGCGGTTTAATTTGTGAAAAACCGTCCACGTGTCACTTAACTAATTGGGAATTACGCTATAACTTAATTAAAGTAACCCGAAAAATGTCGTTTAATATAACATTCGGTAACTGGGTAATTTGGGATGTATTAATTAAGGCGAAAGCCATACTTTTGAGTAATGGTGTTGAGTCGCCGGGGAAGCGGGCTCGATATTACGGCCACCACACCGATGTGCGAATTTCTAGGACAGTTTTAATCAAATGTGGGATTCCCTTGGGTCGTAAATTTTGCATGTTTGAACCAAAGATATAATGAGGACACGGTTACAGGCCGACGAATGTAGAGTTAAAATGGCGTATTGTAATTGCCCCTCTCCAATTAACATTCCCAATGGTTTTTTAACTAACTAGTCACACGTAAGAAGATAATTACCTAGGACTTTGCTTTTATTTTGGCTTCTATAAGTCATCAAGAGGCAAAAGGCAAGGTCAACAGTACTTCGATATTCTATTACTATCGACTACCGACAACCGGCTAGCTATAGAGACATTTTATACGAAAATCAGTTGAGCGCCTCTACCGGGCTCTGTTAAAACCATTTTGCCAATACATTTTAAATGTCAAACCCTCGATACTCGACAGTATCGACTGTGGAGAATTGCGGTACAGTTGTCAATATAGTCTTGCCTAGTTTGATTTATTAACCACTCTATATTACAAGTGTAGACAGGACTTATTTCGTTAGGTATAAAAAAATACGTTTAATATGTAGGTCAAAGTAATAAATGATCTCATACAAATGTGGTCAGCCTACAGGTAATTAATTGGACTGTGACGGGTGGTTCCACTCACGCCGCGTCAAACCAATTGAACTTCAATAATTGCATTAACCCACCATCGAGCGAGCCTTTTGTGCCAATTGAAACATTATTCACTGAGAATTAATGGCACACCGTCAATGGAAGTTTCTACTGAATATTTAAATTATACTTCGGTTAAATTGAAGCCTTTAATTCAGCACAATTGATTTAAGGTCTTTTACTATGCACAAAATTAATTAATAAAAGTCGAATTCAATTGAATAGGATTCTTTTAGAAATCGCCAGATCGCAGTAAAACATTTATGTTAAGGATGTATACAAAGGTTGTTTATTTAAGTCCTTTGATACGGTATTACACAATAATATGTAATGTTCGTAAATATTGGAAAAATGGTCGTTACTTAGATTTAGCCATATAACAATTCAATGTTGGCTCAGTCGTACCTACACATTAATGAGATGTCAATAAACTGAGTACCTTCTTGATTCAAAATATTATAGTTTTGGTTGTTTTAGTTTTTTGCCATTACAGACATGGCTACTACAAAATATAAACGGAATTTTTAATGAAGTCACTCGATAAGTTTTATATTTTCTTATCTGCTATAATATTTCAATTTAAATTTACTTTTTAACGGTTTTTGGATTGCCTATTCACCTTATATGAAGAATAATTTTAAGTTCTGACAGATAATGTAAAGAAAATGTATAAATTCTATAAAAATATCACCAGTATTTATTGAACAAAGTTATCGGACGATAGAAAACTCGGCTGTTACAATGTAGACGATTGAGATTTGCAATCTCGTTTAAATCAACCCGCTGAACGTGGCCCAAGTTGTCTTCACCAGATTGCGACAATGAACGATCAAAGGAGGATATTGCCATTTATCGTAGAACGTTAGACTTGTAGGAGAGGCACGATTATATCATAGGAATAAGTATTCCTGTTTAAGGTATACTCGATATTTTAGCTTCTAATAGTGTTCTAGATTTTCCTGTATTTATCGTTATTATGCATTGTGGTGTGTTATTGGATTTCGCACTCTACGAATATATACTTGCTTGGCTTTTCAGCTTCTTATAATAGAGCTTTTCAGCTTCTTGTTGCTCTTATAATAGAGAAGAATAGGAGAAAAACAACAAGTAGATTCAACACTCGGCGTGCTGATATACATATGTGCATGACTCGATGACTACTGTGGTTTGGATTTTCAGTGTTTCTTGTTGCTCTTATAGCAGAGTAGAATAGATAAATAATTAATGTAGGTAAACTTGTGTGTCCCTTGTGAAATGTTTTGTTTCAAACTTAGGTTATTTCCCGAAATAATCAGTCTCGTGATATTTAAATTAAAGATAACATTTGATTTGAATGCGTAGACAAATACTGTCACGAGATATCAGATGCCAAGTCATGTGAATGTGGACATCTGAGTGCATAGGTCTGTGTTATCATAAGTTATCAATGTTTACCCTTAACCTACTGTCGGCTTACTTCATTAACCACAGAGTACTTAGCACGGTAAAATTATTTATTAAAATTGTAAACGACCACCCACGTTTAATATATTTATTGAGCGAGTATCCCTCAGTTTCTGTTATAGTTTATCTATTCAATAGCGTTTAGACTGATATAAACATGCTATCAAATAGGTAACCTACCGCTTAATGTTCTCAAAAACCGGGGGTATATCAGCTATTACGAAATCATAACAACCTATCACAATATGACATTCAAATGCGCTAATGAATTTAGGTTTGTATGAGTTATATGTTAATTTACTATGTACACTGTGTTCACGTAGAATGACTTGTATATTGTATGTTTAGTAAACAAAATATGTTATCATAAATAGTTAGGTACTTTGCACACCACTTTTCTGTACAGTAGTCAATTATCACAAGTTACGAAAAACTAATCTAAGACTAGCTAAATAGTTTAATTACTTTTTAATTAAGTATAATAAATTATGTAGCTTTGCACTCTTATTATATTTTCACACGACAAATATGTGTTCCAAATTTAATAGATAACTGGTAGGAAAATATAAAAGTGACGATTCAAATCGTAAATACAAATTCTTTTAGATAAAAGGAAAAATCTAACAGACTATATCTAAATGATTCATCAAACATATTTCAAAAACATTGCCATCAATATAATTAATATTTGCATATAGAACCTCCCATATAGGGATAATGCTAAGTCATTACCAATGTTTTGTTTGACAAATAGCTACTATGTATAGAGTTTATTTGTACTTAACCGAAGAAGGAATCGGTGTTGAAATATTATGCCAAATATGCTTTATTTTCGTCATCTAATGAGTGTGGTAAAAGGAGTTGTCAGTCAACATAATAACATGTATTTTTGGCTCACGTAAATTGGTCTTAAATAAACAGCAATTTTATTTTATTTTTATTTTTGCTATAATTGTCTGTATTAAGATATTTGTTCAAGGCAGCACCGTGTCGTTTTATAACTTTTAAACTTTTGTATTATCGGACTATAATAAACTATTGTACGGAAATTAAAGCAAACGTATTTTTATACACTCCTATGCTTGACGTTTCGGCGCAAGTTACTTTTGCCATGGTCGTATGTTGGCTATGACTGGAGTGTCTTTGCACTATACTCGAGCTATTTAAAACGTGCGAACTAAGTCATGCAATTTCATCGGAGTCTCTCGTTCCCACTTACTCAATGTCACATTCATTTAATTCTTTTGATAATGACGTAGTTTTCACGTTTGTAACGGCCTGATTATAGTAGTATGTGATAATGATAAAATATTATGCCAAGCAATTAATGACAGCCAATGCAATCAATCAAACGTAACACTTTAAACTTATCGATTATACAATTTTATTAGTCTTAGCCTAACAAAGGCTAAGTTGTGATTATTGATTTATCTTTTGTGAGTGGTAATTAATCGCCATAAATAATATTGTAGTTAAAATAGACGGCAACATTGATGCAATTTGCAGTTTTATTGCGTAATTTAATTAGCTGGGTTTATTATTTTATTTTCCAAGCGATTTGTAAAATTATGAATGTTTTCGGCGGTAAGAAATAGTAGAGTGCGGAGCTTTACAGTGGACTGATTTTAATATTCCATAATTTTAAGGAACTCGGAATGTTACAATCAATAAGTCTTGCCCGTTTACAAAGAACTAAAGTAAAAACCATAGATAATTGTATATAATCTCACATTGGTCAACTTCCCAAAAAAAAGTCAACACTGCTTTACGCGCCTAATTACGGAAAATCTTTGACTGTCTCCAACTAACTAAATTCGAAAACACACAAATGACTTGACACAGGTTCAGTGTCCACCCTTATTAAGAGATACGTAGAATGGCAATACTCAGGTTAACAACCTATAAAATCTTGACGAGTACTGTCCAAGTATGAATAAAATATGACTGTGTGAAACTTTACAACGGATCAATAAACGTTTGCTACTAACAATACTTCGATAATACCTTATCAGTAATTGTTTTGTAATTCATTTACTGTAGCGAATTTGTTTCTTCTACCGGTATCGATAAAATTCAAGTTTATTCACATTTCATTGTTAGCTGTTTTAAGTATAATAATGATTAAGCCCGCACTTGGCCAGTGTGGTGGACTCAAGGCCTAACCCTTCCCTCGTTAGGGAGGAGACCCTTGCCTAGCAGTGGGGCAGTAATGAGTCAAAAATATATTTATGTTTTGATTATGAAAACAGATGTGGCTTGTGCATACAAATACTTATTTGACGTTTGGTATATAATGGCAAAGTTTCTAATAACAGAATACATGTCCATTTCAAATTCATTATATAATATATCACTACGTAGGTATAGTTTCAGAAAGTGTCTGTATAAACAATCTCAATATCGTTCGTCAATGTGTTTTCGAAGATTAAGGTTAATTCAAGATTTTCCTTGTTATTATATAACTTAAGATCGTATATTTTCAGTTTTATTTTTGTATCTTATCATAGGTCATTACTTCCAGGTCAAAATATTCAATACACAATGATATCATATTATTGAATTGGAGTTGGAAAATTATGAGATCAGGGTCTGATATGCGATATTGTTGGTGATCTATATTTATAATTATGTATTAAATAAAAAATATTGCCCGTCGCGACTGTCTGTTTGTTCGCGATACATAAAAAAACCTTCCGAATTGATTTTTATGCCGTTTCAACAAAACGATTCCCGAGGAAGATTTCAGTGTATAATTTGTTAAGGTTAAATAGAAAAATAAAATAGAAATCGTCTATCGTATTGAACTGAATGCCACATAAAGTAGGTAGTGGAAACGTATTTAAACAAGATAAAAATCTATTAGAAGATTAGACTATAGAATTTATTACTTTTTTGAAAGTCCGTTTTCTTTTCAATTACAAATTACTATAAAAAGACACGCCAATATTGTTTACTAAATAAGTTAGATTAAGAAAAGTCGGATTAAATCTAGGTACTTTCTACGGCTATTCTCATTTAATACTCTACGCTAATCTAAAAACAAATGAAATCGCGAAATCCTACCTTAGCAATTAAAAATTTATCTTCACCGATCCGCAAGTAATCACTAGTAGCTCTCCTTTACGTATTGCTATTGTTTATTCTAATCGACACTTATATCAAGAGTAAATTATCTTTATTTTGTGTAAACAGATAATTATTGTACCTGTAGTTGGATAATGGATTGATATCCGAAATGATAGAGACGGGTGCAAAAAAACTTTTATTAATATGTAGATATTATAATGTTAATAGAACATAGTTTTTCACTTGGATCTATTAGGGCCATAATTAAATGTTGAGCAAAAATCTGATAGTAAATCCCTTGGATTTAGAATGAAGATAAGGTGAAATTGCACCCAAGTGCCGTGGTTGGTTAAGGAATGGATAGAATAGGTATTTTATAGGGTTAGTGGTAGCAACAGAGGAGGAGTTTTTTTATTTTTATAAATAACTAGCTGCCCCGCGCAACTTCGCTTGCGTCACATGAGAGAGAATGGGTCAAAATTTTCCCCGTTTTTGTAAGATTTTTCGTTGCTACTCCGCTCCTATTGGTCGTAGCGTGATGAAATATAGCCTATAGCCTTCCTCGATAAATGGACTATCTAACACTGAAAGATTTTTTCAAATCGGACCAGTAGTTCCTGAGATTAGCGCGTTCAAACAAACAAACAAACTCTTCAGCTTTATAATATTAGTATAGATTGTTTTGTGTGACGGGCATGAAACATTGGGCTCATTCAAGTAGTTAGTTTTATCATTAAACTACTTAGGTGGTAGCGCTCCGATGGGTTAGACCTTTGCATTATTTTACAATAATGGCACATGTTTTTCAAAAAGGATTTGAATGTATCTTTGCAGGACTTTATATACTTAATTCTTCTTTAATGGTTCAAATTCTTTACCTGCAGAGGTATAATGTGAATATGTATTTAGTATTCGAGTAAAAAACAAACATAATTTATAAATATTAATTATATTCTTATTTATTAATAAGTACCTGATTTGCAGGAAAAAAAACAATTCATGTTAAGTGCACTAAGTGCTAAAATGCGATGTTAAGAATTCAATGACAAATATTTTTTATAAATATTTGAACTTTTTTATACCCCTTGTACCTGTTTCAAGCCCAAAGTCAAATTTTATTTCCATTACTAGCTGTATTGGAAAATCATAAAGATCTGAGATCGGTGCCAGAAAATCTTGCATTTGGCGAAAGCAACGCTTGCGAAACTTAAGTTAAGCACAAGTTTTCTGTAGATACATGTGAATTTGATTACCAAAAGACAAATCAAAAACCTTGAGTCATTTAGGTCCATTCAAACATTCTTTACGATGTCAAAGTTCTAATATAATTTTCAGCCAAGCTACTGCTTTTATATTGTAGTGTGTACATACTTTTACATGTTAAAACAATTGATCACGTGAGCTGCAATTATCTTAAATCAACTCGGTCTGTTTAGAATATAAATGTAATCAGAGTGACCTAAAGACCTTACCCCGTTGACCTATCTCAAAGACTCGTTAGTCATTAACATAGCCTTGCATAATGTGTAGATCGAAATGCTATTATTAGTATTCTGATTGAAATTATATAGGTTGCTATACAATACTATACATAGATGATCAAGTAAGCTTGTCATACATTCTAGGAGCTATACAATGATTTACTTGCTGGATGCCGTAGTTGTAAGTAGGTACCATACATACCTACCTATGTAACATAATGTCTACCTATATTGAAATACACCTCCGTTTCGATATGAATAGTAACTAGGTACCTACCTACTAAAATGAATTTTAAAGAATAGAGGAAATTTATATTGTTAGTCAGGCAGTTTTAAATATTGCAGACCTAATTTTATTAAACCTGTTTATGAAATTATTGCGTGCTATACCTAGAGACTTAATTAATTAGATGTCTCACCTGTTCTTTATTAATTTGTATAATAATGGTAATTTTATAATAAAACCTAAATAACTAATAATACAATGGAATATAGTGCCACGTAATTTTGAATTAGGTATAAGAAATAAATCAATATTTATTTCTTTATTGAGGGCATGCAAAGTCCCCAACCCGCACTTGGCCAGCGTGGTGGACTCAAGGCCTAATCCCTCCCCCTCGTTTGGGAGATTCTTGCCCCGCAGTAGGACAGTAATGGGTTGAAAAGAAAAGATAAACTTTTATTAATTAATGGTTTGATTTTGGTTCAGATTAATTAACTCTTCCTCTTCTACGCGTATGTTAGATATTCTGATCATAAAAGTATTTATAAGTTTTAAATAATATTATTTCGTAGATTCCACATTGTTAAAATTTTCAATTATATCAATTAACACTTGACAATTATCACACTGTTATTTATTTGTCTTCTTGTGTTTGCCGGATTGACGCAAAATTTGTTCAATATTTGACTTGTTTTTAGCGTGCAACAAATATTGCAATATTTTGTTATCGGTGACGATAATAACACCCATAAATTAACTAGCCTATGTTGTTATATTGACATTGTATCATCGATAATTTATAAGTGCGACACGAAAAATATATTTCCTTTTTTTGATTAAAACACTTCACCAATTTGGCAGTGTCATGTTTATCTAAATCCAACTGATTCTTTTTTTTTTTGCGTTTTTAAAGCGTTTTGTAAAGATAAAATTAACACATATGTAGTGTTAATTAAAGTGGCCTTCAAAAACTTCATGTCACGATAGTAACACTTCTTAAAGAGTTTAAAACCTGTGCGACAGTACAAACACGTTCATAAGCACATAGTGCGTCTGTGCAGACTGAAGTCTAATAAGTTTCAAAACAGTAGGTCCACTGGGATATACCTACATATAAGTACTAGCTGACCCGGGCAACTTCGCTTGCAGCACCTAAGAGAGAATGGGTCTTAATTTTCCCCGTCTTTGTTACATTTTTTACTAGTACTCTGCTCCTATTGGTAGTAGCGTAATGTTATATAGCCTATAGCCTTCATCAAAAAAAAAGGCTATTCAACCCTATATTCAATTCGTACCAATAGTTTCCGAGATTAGCGCGTTCAACCAAACAAACAAACTCTACAATTTTATAATATTAGTATAGATTCAGGGACCCACTAGCGGGTCTGCTAGGTAAGAGCGTAGCAGACAAACAAACTTAGACGTTTATAACATTAGTGTCGTATGGAATTAGGTACAATATTATTGTTCATAGCAACAAATAATGGATATCGTGATAGTATTTGTATTTACGTATTTTACAACTTGTAAAAACAAAATGCAATTAGCGTTTCCACGTGTTAAGTAAAGTATGTCTGTAATTGTAATAGAGTTCGTGATTAGACGCCGACAATGATTGTGTAAACAGCTTCGTTAACCGATGATTGAACTTCAATTTGTTGACGACGCGTAATCTAAGGCTGGCTTCATAGTTGCTGTGTAGATGAATTTCCGAATCCATACTAATATTATAAATGCGAAAGTAACTCTGTCTGTCTGTCTGTCTGTCTGTCTGTCTGTCTGTCTGCTACTCAATCACGTCTAAACTACTGAACCAATTTGCATGAAATTTGGTATGGAGATATTTTGATACCCGAGAAAGGACATAGGCTACTTTTTACCCCGGGAAAATGACGCATTTCCCGGGAAAATTCAGAAAATTCTACGAAGTCGCGAAAAATCAATATAATAATGACATTGAATTAACAAAATTCCGTTGCCATGGCAACTGTTTTAATGGCGGATATGCCTTAGCGCGACTTCGTTATACTAAGAGATATAAATAATTTTGAGAATATTTTTCGTGAAAAAAAAGCATATTTTATATCATCACGCTACGACCAATAAGAGCAGAGTAGGTAACAGTAAAAAGTGTTACAAAAACATGGAAAATTCTGACCCATTCTCTCTTATGTGACGCAAGCGAAGTTGCGCGGGTCAGCTAGTATAATAATGATTGAATGACAATACATATTTGAAATAGAAGATTATAGATAAATTCTTTCATTACTTATTCTTTAATTTTTTGTTTATCTTCTTGAAATATTTACATTAATTGTCGTTCATTTCGGAATTTCATTGAAGTGTAAGTAGCATATCAAATGAAACGTGTATTTGAATGTAACTAGTAGAGTGGTATTATTCATTTGCAGTTTGATAAAGTACTAGATAAGTACATTGTTAATACTTTTCATTCACTAGATAATGTATCCCGAAGACCAAAATTTTCCTGAAGTGCCTACATAAAATTTGCGATGCGAGATATTATATAATGCACAGGCCGCTCAATATATTATTACAGAATAAGACATGAATAATATGTAATTATTTCATTTAACACAAGTCCTTAGGTTAGGAGCTGACGACATACAGTCAAGAGTTCAATATAGGCAGATCAATTGACCCAAATCAATACATCTAACGAGGTTTTGTTCAATTGGCTATCAAAGTCACTCTATTCAGAGAGCATACAATAATTATTAGCAATCAAGGAATGTTTTTCTATTCTATTTATTGATTATAATTTATTATCAGAGGTGATGGATTTTGGTAGATCCGATTCCACACGAATCTTAGATAAATTACATAATTCGGACCCTATCTTTACTATCTTATCTTGCTACGATATTAATTATTTTTAATTACATTTTAGTTTTTCTAAGTGTTTGTATTTGTTTAATATGAATCAGATTTAAAAAAGAAACTTTGAATTGTTTTAAATAGTTTTCCCGAACACAAATATTATCTGTTTGCGGTTAAAGGCAGAAGTCCAGAGTCGCAATATGGGTATGGTCATACCCCGGCACTTTTGTGGCGACATTTTCCTTCCTAGTTTACATAAGTTTACATATATTTTATCCAAGGAAAGACCCATGTCGTAGGAGGCCAGAAATAAATATGTTTTACCTGTTCTGGTAATACTTTTACAATAGCAGTTGGCAATAAGGACACATTAATGTATTGTGATTTTTCTTCTGACCGCTGCCAATATCTCGGCTTCAGTTAGAATATTAAATATCTAATATTACATGGAAATTAACACGAATCTTATGGCTCCAGGTTTTATCTAACCTATTCAATTATATTAATTTATTGAGGGCATGCAAAGTCCCCAAACCGCACTTGGCCAGCGTGGTGGACTCATGGCCTAACCCCTCCCTCTCGTTTGGTAGGAGACCCTTGCCGTGCAGTGGGACAGCAAAGGGTTAAAAAAAATTACAATTACAGTTATTAGTTATATATATTTCCTTAATTAGTTTTTGTCTAAAACAAATCAACTGTATAATTGTATCAAATAGTGAATCAAGGGTAAGTTGTAGCACGGGTAGGCAGCAGACGACTAACGATCTAAGTTTTTAATTTTGCTTATCTCGCGTACCATTTGTACCCCGGCTCTTTACAATGTTGTTAGATTATAGACAGCATGCTTTTTACCCCGGCTTTGTACCTTTGTACAGTCAGCACCAAAAGTCGATGAACAGAATCAACTTAACAAAACACCTGTTCACCATAAAATGCCATAAGTTATAGTCGCAACTAGGAAACAAAATAGCCTGTACACCAGAAATTTACAAAATTCGTTAAACACGAGTATTTCAAAAGTATCTGTACACTAGTATTCCTAAAGTTGCTGTACACCAACAATCCAAATGTCGCTGAACATCATTGTATCAAAAGTCACTAAGCAACAGTAAAGACAAAATTATTAGTATATTTTGAACATTGCCGTGTGTTAATCTACTTTTGTCGCTTATGTTGTTCAGCTACTTTTGGGACAGTGCCTGCTTAACCTTAATAATGTATGTTAACACGTTAGTATCTATTTCAATACTTATTCACAAAACAATTATATTTTATTGTCAGTAATCATATTAATCTATAATATGAAACATAACATAAACATAACTCTAATGAAATAAGGTTAACAAAGTATATTTTTAACGTCGCCGTGTGTTAATCTAGAACAAAGTATTTGGTACTGAAGAAAAGTATGATTTAAATCGTAATCATTTATTTATTAAAAGCACAATCAAAAGTTCAAATGAAAATATTTTAGATATTATAATATAAATCTTAATGCAAAATCAAAAATTTTATTGAAAAATAAGGATTAATAGCGGGTATGGCTTCCATTCGCGTCTATTACTGCCTGGAGCCGTTCGCGCATATTACCTATCATATTTTGACAAATATTTTGGCCCCTAAATCTCTCCCAAGTTTCTGTTGCATGAGCTATTATTAATTTCTGATACATTGTATCCTTGCTCTTTCAAGAGAACAATTCTGTGACGTTCATGCTCCGTAATATGCACATTATACGGCATTATTGTGATATTTATCGATTGATGTATCAATAATATAAATAAACAATTATGCACATACACAACGTTTCGTTTACTTCAGACTACGACAATAATACGCTAGACTAAAATTATCACAAGTCATATGAACAGAAATATTAATTAAATGTAAGGTATTCTTACGGTTCGCGCAAAGTAAATTACAAGTACCGTCACTATAATCGCTTCGTAGATCATTAGAGTTATGTTTATGTTATGTTTCATATTATAGATTAATATGATTACTGACAATAAAATATAATTGTTTTGTGAATAAATATTGAAATAGATACTAACGTGTTAACATACATTATTAAGGTTAAGCAAGCACTGTCCCAAAAGTAGCTGAACAACATAAGCGACAAAAGTAGATTAACACACGGCAATGTTCAAAATATACTAATAATTTTGTCTTTACTGCTGCTTAGTGACTTTTGATACAATGATGTTCAGCGACATTTGGATTGTTGGTGTACAGCAACTTTAGGAATACTAGTGTACAGATACTTTTGAAATACTCGTGTTTAACGAATTTTGAAAATTTCTGGTGTACAGGCTATTTTGTTTCGTAGTTGCGACTATAACTTATGGCATTTTATGGTGAACAGGTGTTTTGTTAAGTTGATTCTGTTCATCGACTTTTGGTGCTGACTGTACCTTTGTACATTTGTACCCCGGCTCTTTACAATGTTGTTAGATTATAGACAGCATGCTTTTTATCTACAAAGGTAATTCATACTTGTTTTGCTGCCGTATATTGAAAAACAGATGTTCAAAAAACCCACGGATTAGAATTAATCAGTATCATGTGTCATCATAACGCAAAGTAAAAGATAAAAATACGATGTACAATAATTAAAACATTAATTATATTGTAAAGAGGAATTTTGGATAGAATCGCTTGAGAAGATAGCGTTATTTTGAGGAAAGAAGGAAAATCTAACGTTGAAAGGATTAATTTTATCAATAATGACTCAGATAGTAGTCGTTACTTATGAAGAATATTACTTATTGTATCTTGCGTTATCTTTATTGTGATCTACATTTTTGTTGGTGTATTAATGTATTGACGCACTTTTCTTTATTGTGACTAATAAATCATAGATACCGCTAAATCTATCAAAATTTGTTATCTAATTACGGCGCTACTTACTTCAATTATTCATGTCCATAATTAAGGGACCAAGCTACAACAAAGGTTTGAGAGCCTGAATAAGTTATAAAATTTGATCTTGACTTCTTAATAAAGCAGATGTTCATAGTAATTATAGAGGATTTAAATTCTGCGCTCTAAAGCGGTTTTGTTGCGCAACAACGTGAACTTTGCATTACTGATAGTGGTTTGACGAGATTCCTCGTCATGTTTTCGTAGTTATGGAAATAGCGTCACCACGTGCGTTTGTTTATAAAAAACTTGATTCTATTGTTGTTTATGTGATTTATGTTTGCATACTATATTATAAACTGGATGGTTTGATTTGTTGCTCTTTGACGCAAAATCTTCTTTAAGATTTAAGTCAAAAGGAGCACACATAAAGCTTACAATCTGGATTATTCTGGATGAATTACAATGAACATAGGTACTCATTCTCGTCCTGGAAAATCATTTCTCTTAGAAGAAGACCAGTTTGAGTGTTCTTTTAAAAAATGAATTGGTTTTCACTCATTTCCTATAAAAAAGTTTTAAGGACAACTAATATAATATTACATATTATGTTCTCATTCTTACGAAATTACACGTGTAGTACAAAAAAACCAAGAAGTGCTGGGTTACTTATTATGTCGAACTGTGTAATGTATATTCACATTGATACATGTCAGTCCTTTCAACGATCAATGAAATAATATACCGCGCAACAAGATATCAAAGAGCCACTTGCTACGGCAACTACATGCACTTGCCCCGATCCATACTAATATTATAAATGCGAAAGTAACTCTGTCTGTCTGTCTGTCTGTCTGTCTGTCTGCTACTCAATCACGCCTAAACTACTGAACCAATTTGCATGAAATTTGGTATGGAGATATTTTGACACCCGAGAAAGGACATAGGCTATATATCATCACGCTACGACCAAAAGGAGCAGAGTACCAGTAATTAATGTTACAAAAACGGGGAAAATTTTCACCCATTCTCTCTTATTGGACGCAAGCGAAGTTGCGCGTGTCAGCTAGTATTTTATATTTCTAAATATGTTTTAAGAACCCTTTTAGTAATGATAGTGTCGTTGTAAAGTGGATTGCGTGAGATTGGGGTCATTCACACCACTGATGAAGCCTAATTAGACAGTCTGGAGGACTTTTGATATTTGACATATTTATTTTATTAATTCCAATTAAATAACACTTTAGTTTTAGTCTAGGAGCGTAAATAAAATGGACCGTTCATGGCTACTGTACCTTTAGCATGAATAGATGGAAGAATTGTTGCAAGTGTATGATTTTTTCGATGTAGGTAATCAATTATCGAGAAACATACACTTTTTGATAGTCTTATCAGTACAGAATATTAGGGGATATTTTGTACAAAGTCTCTTTTATTTAATCTTTTGCTATTGAAAAATTACAAAATTCTTTGGCGTCTTTTAGAACCAGTGAAATAATCACCGGAAATATTTTTGAATTGGTTAGTATCAACTCTGTATTGTTATGCAAGTTATTGTGAAGAAATGTATGAATTATTTAAAGTAAGGGCATTGAATCATACACTAATGTAATGTTATGATATGACAACTCTGCTCGTGCAATTGGTCGTAAGTATTTAACAAAGGAACAATATCAAATAGTCGTGGTAGAGTATTAGAGTGCTCTACATATCCTTCTTCGAAACAAAAATATTATATAGGTTTATAATAAATATATTATATAAGTGTATAAGTGTATATTTTTATAAGACTAATAAATAGATAAAATTTTAGTTACTACTTGATCTATTATATGTACGGGGTGCATAGATCAAGTAGTAATTAAAATTTATAACTATAGTATGTCAATATACTACTTGATCTATGTACAGAATGCAACAGGGTGTACACGGTGCCACTAAAAAAACTATTTTTATTAAACAGTTTTCATTAGGAAAATAAAATAACTGCATTGAAAAGTTTTTGATAAATACCCACACGAGTCGAGAATGGACCTCACCAAAATTAATAAAAAATTCAATTCTTTCTATTCAAATAAAGAAAGGATGGAAGAAGGATTTTTGGAAATTAAGGATTGTAAAGAACTTTACACTTCCAGTGTAAAGTTCTTTAGTTTTTTAGTTAGAAACATGACATTCTACGTTTAGGTCTAAGACTAGAAATAAATAATAGCATGAGTAAGTATTTTCCGAATATCACCCCTTTGGGGGTTACTATGGGGGACGAAAGAATACAAAGGTCTATTTCTTTTCGGACCTTGATGCACAGATTTTTATATTTATGCAATTGATTACAAAAAATATATATTGGTCAGTTTATAAAATTCATGGGAGAACTTTTGTTTTTGGAGCAGCTTAAAATATTATGTATACCTAAGGCTTTGATTGGAATAAAATTTTAACATGGTTCAGCTTGTTTAAAGAAAGTTTCAATGGGAGTTCTTTTCGAAGTTGACTTCATTCGAATTTCATGAAAATTTGCATACAGATAGTTTCGTATCTGCAATCAAACAAGCTACTTTTTGTTTCAAAGATCAATTTTGATTTTCATCAAAGTACACGCCGGTTGAGCCGCGCGGGACTCCTAGTAGAATATATTTTTATAAGATGTTTGTTTGAAGACCGAAGCAACAATTTCTTAACCTAAAAATCGGATGAAGACTCCAAAAAATGTTTTACCGGTATATAGCAGTAGGAAAGGTAAACAAGCGACGAAGATCCAAACAGTTACACTAACAAAGAAGACTATTTTATATCTATTTATACATTATACATTGTCGTTTAAATCCTGGCGACACCGTGAGCATTGGCGTAATCCACTTTGATACAATAAATAACGTTTAAAACTAAAGACTGAAACTACCCTATCAATTTCTTATAACAAAAGCTTAATAAAAAACACAGTAACAGTACTTACAAGTCAAATTGTCAATTGGTGGTTTTGAACTTTTTCGCGCGCGTTTTTCGTAGAGGATATAGAGTGATGTCTGCACTACGTTTCGTTTCGCCGAACGCGTGCGAAGCGTACGATGCTCGGTACGACACTGGTGGTTTGTTTACTACACCCGCCGCCCGCCCGCCCTCGGACGAAGCCCTATCAAAATAATAGTATGGACGTTATATTGGAGTAATCACATTTTATATGTACGTTTAGACATGGGTTATCGAATATTTTATTATGGGCATGCATATTCAAGTATTATTTATTTTATTGGATACGAATTGAATTTATAATAGGGGTTGATCTTTGGAGGTTATAAATTTATGGGCAAAGGACTTGTTTGTTTACGACTTTGAAGGAACTTAGTTACATATGCATGATGCAAAAGACTTTACAAATAACGAGACGAACATTGCATTCAAAGAAAAATAAATAAATGAAATTTTAATGCAATGAAAAATTAATTGCTAATTGATTAATAATGCCTTTGTGCATACATAACTTATAACACAGTGTACTATTAGAAAGAAAATTCTGGTAACCATGGTTGCACAATAACACATTGTAAGTACATGAAAATGCCTTCCCAATATAGAGTATGCAGCAAACTAGAATTATTTTAGAAAAATCTACTTTCTAGTTCTTTAAAATAAATACATATTAACAAATACGCTGAAACTGTGACTCTATCCTATCTATCGTTTTTTCCACTTTTTATTACAGTCGTTGTACTAAATATAGTGAGCTCGTCAGGTGTCGCGAATAATCGTGGTTATTTTGAAAGTGTCACCTAGCTTAAAGTTACGACCTGTCAACGCGCCTGCCGCATTTAGATGCAGTATACTAATAAACACTGGACATGTTTATTTTAGAAACGATATACAGGCGTTATTTTAGTTTTGATAGATTTAAATATAAAATGTTATGTATAAAAGTATTGCAACAGTTTTAGATAAACACCTAAAGTATGAATTTCTACAGATTTAAGGTAAAAACCTAAGGTGTGTCCCTGATTTGTGTGATGAATAGCGTTAACGAAGTCGAAAGAGTATCAGACTGTCGATAGTTTCTATTTGACGGCCAGTTTTAGACAGCTAAAAATGATATATCGATCAAATTAACACAAATGAGAACAAATTACGAAACTGAGTTCACCAATAAACTTTTAAATAATGACGATATTTATTCGTTTAAAACTTAAGTTCATAGTTTAATAAGAAGAGGTTAAGACTATTTTTATAACAGGTTTTTACGATACATTGATGGATTGATTTGTTCTTGTATTTTTATGTTCTGTTTTATTATATGAATACATTTAAATCTAGTTCAACAATAAATATGACGAGTATAAAAGTGATTTGAAATATTTTATTTATTTTCCGTTATGAGTGTGGAGGAGATCTGGTTTGCTTTTAATTTTTTTGCACAGAAGTTAATAAATCTCAACTGGTATTAGGCAACTGGCTGATACGTATTATTAGTCATAATGAGGTGACAAATATTAGAGTCAGTCCTTTGAGAGCTCTATCCACCGATTGTTGATGAGATGGCATGCACCATTAGCTCGATTCTCTTTCAATATAGACTACCGACAACCGGCTACCTATCGAAAAAAAAAACAAGAAAATCTGATCAGCGCCTCTAGTGTGCTTCGGAGGAACTTCTTTGGCAGAACATTTTAGATGTCAAACTTTCAATACTCGACACTACCGACTATATGGAATTGCGCTACTGACATCTAAATTTTGATAAATCTACTTGTCTGTAATTTTTACGCACAAACTAGATAGAATGTACGTTTGTGTATCTTTTAAATTGTTTTTTACAAAATGAGCAGGAGCTGTTTGTTTATAAAAAATATTGTCATATAAGTATATAGTATTTCGCTGGTGGAACTGACAACTACAAAAAATACACCATGAGCCTTACCGCATAGTCAAGGGGCACAGCGTATTTTAACTTCGATTATTATCTATTTATTTTTTAAGAAGTTGAAACTAATGAAAAGCTACTGCCAAAATTATGTGAATAAAATAACCAAATACGGTCATAAACTCTACTATCTAAACAATAGGAAAACCGGTTCATCTCTGAATTTATTATTGGTGTGAAGTATCGAATTGGCGCCTCAAATATTTGCATACAGTCTGCGTATTTTTTTAAATAAGTTAAATATTTTCATAAAACTGTAGACATTATTTTTTAATTATTCGTTTTCCACCAATAATAGGTGTAGGTACTGGTACACCTATTATTGGTGGAAAACGAATAATTATTACCTGAACAGTTGTTCAGGTGTGTACCTCTCAATTTAACCAGAGTACAATTAATGTCATTTTGAAAAATCACTCGAAGCTTATTTACCGCAGTATTGATGAAATAAATGCGAGATATTATTGAATGAAATCGCGAAAAAAGATAATCTGCCAATTTATGTTTTGGAAAAAATAATAAGGTGTGACTACTCTATTCAAATGAGACGCTTTTCGTATAGCTTAATTGCTTTTCGAATAATTTACGCCTTATGAAAATGTTTTTTGTATTTGCTATACCAATTGAATAATAATATTGCATGCCGTGTGTAAAAAAACTTAATGCGCTACTAGATATGTAGAGACACGTTTAGTTAGCTCGTTGAACAGATTCCATTTAGTTAATGCATAGGACGTTGTACCTAATATATTATATAATTATGTATAAGAGTGAATAGATCACCAAAGGTAGAAATTAACATTGAACAAGCTATCCTTGTAATCTTCTGAATATTATAACATTAATTTCATTACCCTAGTCTCTATAGCAGTGATGAGAATAGACTTTAGAATCAGTTAAAGATATGCTAAGTCAACCAAATTGTAGTCTGAATAAAGTAGTTGGGAGCCTGTCTCAGAGCAAAGAACTGGCTTTATTCCAGGCGGAATCGCAAGCTAGAACTAGTAAAGAACTGCATTGTGCATTACATCTACTGCATATATTTAGAATGCATAGCACAATACAATATAAATTATAAAACAATAATCTTCGACGCAGTACAGCACGTTGCATCGAGTTAATCGATGATAAGTATCTGCTAATGAAGTATTGTTTTCCCTTCTGACCGGATAATCATTGTGTGTTTATGGTGTATGAGATTTGTTAAGAATACTAATGATTGCGTGCTACTCGTAGCTGTGGGGTATAGCTGAAAGTCGACGACCTGGATGCAATAAATTAGAGCAGATAAGTAATAAAATAATTTTCTTCTAATTGTATTTGACCAGAGATTTATGATGTACTCGAGGCCGCCCGCGACTTCGTTCGCGTGGAAACCTTTCCCGTGTAAAAAGTAGCCTATGTGTTTTTCTGGGTCTTCAGCTACCTATGTACCAAATTTCGTCGTAATCAGTTTAGGAGTAATTGTGTGAAAGCGTAAGGGCGCGTTCACATATAACGTCCGTTTTAACAGGATCCGTTTTACGAATCCGTGGATTGCTGTTATTTTGTCGAATCGGTATTTTTTACTGGATACGGAATACTGTATTATGTGTGTACTGGCTCATACAACTACATACGCTAATAACACACATGTTTAAACGGACCTGTAAAACTGACGTTATATGTGAACGCGCCCTAACAAACATACATACAAACATTCTCACAAACTTTCGCATTTATAATATTATTATTTTTTCGAATGATAATGTCAATGGGTGACTTGGACTAAAGTGGCTTGAAGACTAAGTACGCGCTAATCTATCACTTTTTACGGTGGCCACCGGGCCCAATATTATATCTTCAAATGTCGGATAGAGATAACATCGTTTATTAACTAGTTAATGTCTATTTATATACAAATATATTTTAAAAATAACTTTTTTGACTGTCGGAAGATAAATAATATGGAAATATACTGACAACTTGATGAAAATGCGAGTGCAAATTATGTTATCTAACTATCTCAATATATCAGTAAATTAATCAGGATTTAATTATGTTGCTTAGATAAGCAACAATGAACTGAATAGTGACTATCAATAAATTTGACGAGCATGGGTTGTCAACTGAGATACCTTCCTATTCAATAAGACAAAACTCTCATCCATACTAATATTATAAATGCGAAAGTAACTCTGTCTGTCTGTCTGTCTGTCTGTCTGTCTGTCTGCTACTCAATCACGCCTAAACTACTGAACCAATTTGCATGAAATTTGATATGGAGATACTTTGATACCCGAGAAAGGACATAGGCTATACATATATCATCAAGCTACGACCAAAAGGAGCAGAGTACGAGTAAAAAATGTTACAAAAACGGGGAAAAATGTCACCCATTCTCTCTTATTGGACGCAAGCGAAGTTGCGCGGGTCAGCTAGTGTATTATAAATTAATGTTATTAATTAGTAGCAAAAGAATTATGGCAGCTTATTAAATAACAACACACTCTTTTCGTAATAATAGCTTTTCCATAACATGATTTTGTTGTATCAAAGGGTTTTATTAACCTCAATAATATAATATTCATTTCACGAGTAAAGGATAATTCCCTTGAACTCCCAATGTCACTTCTTTGGCACAAGGTGGACAGCCGAAGTACAATTTATTACCTGCCTGACTAAAATGGGATTTGGTTCCATAATTTTTTAAGGTCCTTGTAAATATGATATGCCTTTTTATAAGGTATCCCTTTTCTATTACGGTTGCCATATTTTTTGGGATAGATATGATTAATATTAAAATGATATAGGATACGGATACGTGGAAAATGTTCGGCATAGAATAAATAATAGTACACGTAAAGATAGTTTTTTATCATTGGAAAAGGGATAAATTATTAATTTAGGGCTTATTTTGTATGTAAAAAGTGATCTTCAGAATTGATGAATAGCGAAGACCCGAAGCACAAACTAACGAATACATTTTTTGGATTCAAAACGATCGAAACAATTTTGGATTTAAATCAAATAAAAAATATTGTTTATTTAATCTTAGTAATGTAAACAAAAGACAATTTATATTATATAAACCTAGTTGATTTAATAAACATGTTTATTAACTAGGTGTGTCTATTTATTCCTTTGAGTAATATTATTGGTTTATTCGCAAGTAGGTATGTGTTATGGACTGTCCGCAGAGATTGTTTTTTATTATGAGAATTACTTGTGATTTAACAGACGGTGAAAGGATTAAACATAAATATTTTGTAATATAATATGAATTTGGTATGTAAGTATAGATTGAATATTTAAGTTATATATGGCATCCTATGGCTATTTACATTACTTTTTAAATCGATGATATCTTTGCTTTTTATATTTGCGGAGAGATAGTATTTAATACAAAGGCCACTATTTGAGGTTTACGGTTTTCTATTTATAATTTTAGAAAATTAAGATATTTTCGACGCATCGCATCATTATTAAACGCCATTGAAGCTTTTCCAAAAAAAACAAATTTTTTCACCGCATTGCTTAATTTTTAAACGCTGTTGAAGTTAGCTTTCACGAAAATCGTGGTCGGAATGCATTGTGGAATAACGTAGTCCAACTGCACATTATGCTGTCGACTGTACAAAGTCATTCTCATTAGCATGTCCAATATTGACGAGTTTAATGTGTGCGCAGTAATTATTGGTAAAGTCTAGCCTACTAGCTCCCAGTGGAAGCTGCTAAAAGGTTAATTACGCCCCCAAGTGTGTCGCGTGTATGAAAATGTATGTGAAAATATCTAGGCAGCACGTGTTATTAGCATGCCCTAGAATTATACCCGAAGGTATAGTTTGACTGTATCAAAAGTTACCTAAGGTATTGTCTGTTTAGAAGTTTTTGAACTTTGAAGAGTTTTAGGATTGAACTTCTTTATTATCTAGATATTTTGTACCTTATAACATCTTTCTGTTGGTTCGTAAGTTCGTCTATTTGTTTCTTATATAAATATTTATGCTCCTTTTTTCGGATGTTAAATCAGAGATAACATGACCACGTCGTGGAAAAGCTGAAAGTCTGCTTAGACACCAGGATGGAACTGGAAGTGATGCCGGCGATTCCCGCTTACAACAAAATCGGAATAAAAGCTAGAAGAAAAAACTTAAAATGTGTAATGTGTTTCTTCTATTGAGTTATAATTTATAACTCATTTTAGTACATAAGCGCGTAGTGTTCAATTAATATACCATAAACAGTTATTGATCTCTTGACTTAAGTAAAGACAATAAAATCAAGACTACAAATGTTATTAAGCCATTAATAACGAGTATCGCTTTGTTTACCTTTGCTTGTAAATAACTATATCGATACCTCCTAAGCATACTGAGTCATCTAACTTTAGTTATTTTATTATTTTTATATAAACGTACGTACATAATAAACCATGATCTAGATATTAGTGTAATTTTTTTAAGAATAATAAGTACGGAGTAGGTAATAATAACAAAAACAAATCATTTCATACCAAAGAAAGAAGAACAACTTGCGTTCAAATCGCTCTCCTGTAAAATTACTCTAATGTCAGTTGATTCCTCTTCAACTTGGGAGGTATCGATACTAGAGAACCATAAAATTCACCGTACGTTCTGTACATGACAAAGGCTTTGTAATTGCGATTCTGTTGAACAAATACATAAACTTAATGAATTCAAAAGACGGGCACTATAAATTAATGACAGTTTTGTATCGACATGTAATAAATTTAAATTGATATAATATATTTGGTTCGATTTGGGAATTACTAATTTGATTAAATGTTTTTCCGACTTGGTACATATAAAAATGAACCTACTTTATTAGTCTTTGGCAAATTATATGTAAGTAAGTACCTGTTAGTACCTACTAGGAAATACAGAATGTACCTACACCTACACTATTTAATGCTTCCTAGTTCTCTCTTTAAATGTAGATTTGATACTTTCTAGTGCGTGCTAGGCACCCTTCTGATGTCTTCCTTATAATTTCATGAATATCGACTGGTTCGTATTTGTGTGCATCAGTCTTATAATCATATGTAGAGTGTAGGTAAGTAATTTGATAAATACTAGTAAATCCGTGATAGTACTAATAAAATAGGCAACAAAAGCTTAATAAAGTGCATTTAGAGTTAAATAAATAAATACATTTTAACCCGTTACTATTCCAATGCAGGTAAACGCTGAGAGTTGGGAAAAAAGAAAATTAGGTACATCATCAGCCACCTTTTTAATACCTACCATAATTTAACTGGTAAATAAGTTTATCTTGATATGGTAAACGTGTCTTTAAACGTTTATAATACGGCGAAGTGACGACCAAAAAGGATAACTTAAAAGCACGTTTCTTAGTCAACTGTAATTTATTAATAAAATCTTCCTTAAAACCAATTACGGCGAAAGGGTCAGGGTTGCAACCTTAATATGTCAGAAGCAAGATATCAATAAGTATATACTTTATCCGTAAAACTTTTTTTTAGATCAGGCTATAATATTTATTTACGTTAAGCAAATCAATAAAAACAACAAAAAAAACAAAAATATAAGGAATTATTATAACTAGTAAAAAATGCTCACGGACTCCTGTTCCTGACACTTGCACTTACTACTACTTGTCGGTCCCGAATGCTTTGTAAGCACAACCGGTGAGCTACTATAGGATTTAACTAGCTTTTACCCGGGACTTCGTCCGCCACCTGAATTTTCCCATGGGAATGCGTCATTTTCCCGGGGTAAAAAGTAGCCTATGTTCTTTCTTAGGTATCAAAATATCTCCATACTACTTGATTCAGTGCAAATTGATTCAGTGGTTTAGGCGTGATTGAGTGACAAACAGACAGACAGAGTTACTTTCGCATTTATAATATTAGTATGGATAAAAAAACTTACCCATAAGTATTTCATTTTGCTGATAATATTCTTCTTCGAATACCAAGTCCTTGGAACAGTTGGGGTTAATTGTTTTGAGATGTCCATGGCGAAGACCGGTTCCTGTTCAGCCTTTTGAAGGATTATTTTCGATTACTTAAATTTTCTTTTAAGTTTCCTCTTGATGAAACCTGTGGAAGGAAGTAGAGATATTAAAAGATAATATGAGTTATTGTTGTAATTATGTAAATGGCTGTCTAGAATATTTGATCGAGTTGGAACCAACACGATATGTGTACCCTTGTTTACAGTAAGAAACCTGCTGTAAGAGTACACTAGCTTTTTGTCACTTTTGGTAAGCTCAATTTGGGTAACTTTGAATCATTTGGGTAACATTGACAGTGGGAATATGAACTACTTTCGATTATTTTTTCGTATGAAACCAACACAATTGATAAAAGTTTATTTTAGTTTTGCAAACTTACAAGAATTGATAATTGAGTTTCGCATACCATACAAAATCACACTTATCACCCATTTCCCATTATCAATCCCAATCGTATATCTATTTATCTCGCAGTTATATTATTCATGTTATTATACTATCGACCATTTATTCATTCAGAAGTATTAACTATGTTATTTTAAGCAGGTCCAAAACGATTTTATTGATTGATTTTTCAGTCAGTTTGTCTATTATGTTAATGAGGTTTATGTTATTAAATTAACGTGCTCGTCACGAATAACTTTACTACCAAAGGTTACTATGGCAGTTATGGTAGGTACCTTTGCTACAAGGAATGCATTTTAAATTAACAGGTAGGTAATGAGTCGGGTTGGTACTATAACCATAATAATAAAAATGCGCAATAATACACACTTATGTACTATAACCTTGAACTAAACCCGGCTACGCGGTTACTTCAAGAAAGTAGGTATAATCTTCTTTTTGGTACCATTCAAAAGTATTCCGACTCATTTATTTTTTAACTGAGTAGCCTTTTTACTAAGTAAGTACATAATATAAGCACCTATACATTATGAACCATATTTAATTTATCCTCAATTATTCTGAAATGTTTTTTTTTAACAAAAATACGATTTAGATAATTCTTCCTTGGTTAAAATGATTAAATTTAAATTTATTTACCTGAGGAATTGAGCACTAGAGTGTTCCACACAAAGTTATTCGAGACTAAAAGCAACTATCAGTTTTAATTTTATTGTTTGTAATTATGAGGGTACAAACAAATAAAATATTGTAAAACAAAAAAAAGCGAATTCACAACAGGAATTTTATTTTCCCGCCAAACCAAATGTTGTTTGGATATTTGGTCTCATAGACAAGTTTTAGACACAATTTAAACTGTATGAGGAAAATTAAGCAAATAGCAATATTTTTTTGTGGCGACTAATAAATCTCGATATGCTGTAAATAGGTATTGTATTGTTCTCAGAATTATTTAACAAAAGATAAATAAACTATTAATGCTCCAACGCACACTCTTTTAACTCTTTTGTAATATCCAAACACAAAACAATTGACAATCACCGAGTTGCTGTCACTGTCATTCAATGCTGAGCGAGTGTCAGTGTCATTACCGCATGCTATTGCTTTATTGATACTCGTTTACTCGCTCAACACGTTTTATTATTTAATTTAACTATAAAAGAATGGCAAACGCCAGCGAGAGTGCTGTAAAGAATATCGGCAAAGTCCTCAATGACCCGTCAAGGCCCATGAAAGAGCGTTTCAGAGCTCTGTTCACGCTTAGAAACTTGGGAGGCGAAACCGCTATAGAATGCATCAGCCAGTGTTTTGTGGACGAGTCTGTGCTGCTGAAACATGAACTGGCATATTGTTTAGGTCAAATGCAGGATGTTCGTGCAATTCCTGTGCTACGTAGCGTGCTGGAGGATAAAAATCAGGACCCCATAGTTCGGCATGAAGCAGGTTAGTTTTTATCTATAAAATTTCAATTATGCGATAAACAATGAGATTAAGAATACGTGAGTTAGTGCATGCATGGTGCCGGCTTAACATGTGCATGAGTCATAATGTCAGTAGTAGGTAAATGTTATATAAAGTGTAAATTACCATTAGATGCTACTTGCTATCACTCCAACCAAGGTATCTACTGCATTTGATGACTGATTGTTACAATTCATAACAAAGTATTTCTTGGAAACAATTTCCTTTAGCACAAAGTTCTCGGAACAATATTTGTGTTTGTAGGAAAACTGTTTTTTATGATTATGTTGTAACTTGAAAAGCTGGCAGAAGATTTTGGCATAGCATGTGAAAAATTTGTTACCATAAGTTGTTGACTCCAATAATTTAATTCTTTATCGAGGTTATTAATATTATTTTAAATTTGCTAATTCCAGGAGAAGCCTTGGGTGCGATAGGAGATCCAAACCTCCGTGAACTACTAGAAAAATACCAACACGACCCGGCAATTGAAGTAGCTGAGACTTGTCAAATTGCATTACAAAGACTAAACTGGGTGGCTAATGACAAAGAAGAAGAAAAAAATCTATCAAAGAGTTTGTATTCATCTGTAGATCCTGCCCCTCCGAGCAAGGAGGATGATGTTGAGAAACTAAAGAGTACCTTGATGGATGAATCTAAGACTTTATTTGAAAGATATAGAGCTATGTTTAGTTTGAGAAACCTTGGAACTACTGAAAGTATCAATGCTTTGGGTGAAGGTGAGAGTTATAATATTCTTAAAAATATTTTATTTGAGTTTTATATTACTAAAATACTTGCAATGTTCGGTCCCTGAATGTTATGTTTGTTTTGGCAAAGCTCTTTACAGATGGCTAAGATTATTTACCACATTAACTATGCACGGTCCACATTTATATTCACAGGCTTAGTGGTATCTGTTATAGTTGCAAACAAAGATTAGAGAGCATTCCACTTTTTGGTTTATTCTCTATAAATTACCATTATTTGAAGAGTATAAACAATAGATATTAGTACATAACTCAATGTAAATTCTCAGAAATATGTCAAACATGTTTAGAAACTGATTTGACAACAACCATTGTTTTCTACTTGTACATGCTTTATGTAGATTTGTTATGGAGAAATTGGAATCATAAATATTGTAGTTAAACACACATAGCATCATTTATTATAATTCTAACTTCAGTCATGGGTATATATACCTAGTAATACCACTAATCATATGTTGACTTAAACCTGTAGTAAAGAGTTTCAGAATGTAAAATTTAAATAATATCAGTAAAAAAACTGTACACAAGTATGGACAATAACATTATTTTTAACAGTATTTAATGATACATAATTGTAAATTTCAGGTTTCAAAGCCTCCAGTGCACTGTTCCGTCATGAAGTCGCATTTGTCTTCGGTCAGATGCAAGACGAGAGAAGTGTGAAATTCCTCAAGTCCACCCTAGAAGATACCAATGAACATGAGATGGTCAGACATGAGGCGGCTGAAGCACTTGGCTCTATCGCAACTGATGAATGCACGGAAGTTTTGCAAAGGTATAAAAGTAAACTGTTTTATAACAATACAATATATCTCCTCTAATGGACGGTGCAGATCCATGATTTTGAGTAAGTAAGATTACTCTTGAGCTTCCAACTGAATCTGCTCCTGTTTACAAATATGAATGATTTCTGCAAAATCATTCTTTGTCTTAATAGTAGACCATAGATTCCCAACCATGTCCTAGTAGATTTTCTAGTTAATTTATCATTTTTAAAGGAGGCAGTAGTCATAGATAATTGAAAACTTATGTACTACACTTAAAGTCAACAGAAAAAACTTCTACAAATGTGTTCTGATTTATTTTATTTTTTGTTATTTAAAAAGTAAAACAAATAATTTGCTAACAATTCATCATGTTATATGTTACAGGTATTTGCAAGACCCACGCCGTGTCGTCCGCGAGAGCTGCGAGGTCGCCCTCGACATGTCCGAGTATGAGAACAGTCCAGAATTCCAATATGCCAACACACTGCTCACCGTACAAGCCTGAACACTTCATATTAGTTAATATATTTTAAACATCAACCTTTTGATTACCCATGCTGATTAAAGACAACTTTTAAAGAACAAAGTCATGACTACATTATTATATTTGATTAAGAAACTGTCGAGTTATATCTCAAATGTTTTCGCATAAAGCACATACTTCTGATTTTTAAAAGAGTCGTGTATTAAAATAATCGTCTTTTGCGTTTGAAGAAGATTGCGACGAAACCCAGGTCTAACAGTTCTTTAACTATACTTGGTAGAGTATAAAATCTTTAATCTGCACTAGTGCAAATGTGGTTAATTTAAGAGGACTCTGAATTTAAAGCATTTACACAATACATGTTAATCTATCAACAAAATCTACAAACAAATGAATGTCAATATGTTATGTATTACAATGTTTGCAACAGGTTGAAGCATATAATTAGGTCAATTTATTTTTATAGTTATTATGTTACTGATATTTTCTTATTAGTAGTAAAACGTGAATTAGTATGAAGTTAGATGATATCTCAACTTTGTGTTTAATTTTTATTTGTGTATGTTTACTTATTTTGGCATTTACATCACACGATTCCATGGATGTTATTTTTATATTATAATAAAGTGTACTTATTATAATATGTTAGTATTTTTGTAAATAAAAGTTATTTAATACCTATACCAATGCTTTCTTTTGAACAAAGGTTGATTTATTCAGCTGAAACATTATGTGAGTACTATTAACAGCTGTGTCCACATTGTCCTTCATTTTGTTCGAAATCAAGACTTTTAGCCTCAGTCATATTTGGGTCTTACTTCTATTAGCCTCCTTTAGTTCTAGAATTACATATGTATGTATTATTACGCCTTTTTCCCATAGGAGAAGGCAGAGACCAACTTGGTACGATCCTTACAAGTTTCCTTTGCCTAATTCATATCCATACGTCTAGTCATACGGCACCGAATTAAATAATAGAATTACTTGACTTGGAAATTCTTACGTAATTTTATTTATTTGTTTAAGAACGTACCTAGTTACATTTTTATAGATCCGTTTTCAATAAATTTATTTTATCAACAATCCAATTGTAATAAAATACTTTTTTTCTTCTGTAGCAGCATATGTTAAGTTGCATAAATGTCTGAGTATATTTGATAATATTTTTAGGATAAATAATGTTAATTGAAAAGAAATGGAAATGATTAGAACGCCGAAGAAATATATTTTTATATTTGTTATCTCTTTGGTCTTTAAGATGGCGGTAAGTAATTCAAACATTATTTTCGTTTTTAGTTATTAGTGTATCCGACTAGTAATCATAAAGTCTCAGATTCGATTCCCGAGTTCGGCGAAGTATTGGCCTTTTCTAAGTTGAGAGCCCGAAGTTTGGTTACTAGTTCGGTAAATAGCTTGTCTGCCTGTATACCTTTGGATATAAGAGAAGTGAAATTATTATCGAGTGTATGTACGTTTGTATAAAAACAGCTGAAACTCCAGAAAATTCTACGGGTATTTTAGTTCTAAAACCATGATTCAATTCCCTGGATTTCATGTTGTTATAAAACTTTTCATAAAAGCTGGGATTTTTGCACTTCCACGTGTAAAAATCCTTTGTTTCAATAACGGTAACTATTTTATGGCTTAACCAGGGTGTAAACAAGTGTGTAGAAGATTTACAGTGACGGAGTAGGATTTTTCAGTTTCAGTAAACGACAAAATTTACAGCGTGGACGTCTCGGTGCGTCAATAGAATTTCAGTGAAGAGCTAATCAGAATCAAAAATATATTACCTACTGTCCAATATTTTTTGTAAAAAAAGCTTTTTTGTGGTACTAATTTTAAGACTAAAGCTACATCTTCTAACATCTAGAGGTGCGCTCATATATTAAATCCATATAATATACTTTTAAAGGTATCAGACGTGCTAGAATCAGAACGCTCTTCGTTCCTGGGCTTCACTCGCGAGATCCCTCTTAGCGGGAACACGTTAGAACTGGTGGATAATCTTCAGACCATAGTGTTCACTTACGTGGAAGGCGACCGCCATGTGCAACGATACTACGACCGATATGACTCGCCGTACTTCGAAGAGAACCAGTAGGTGATAGAAATAAATGGTTATTACGTTGTGTATTGTTTGTTTTATGTAACAAATAAATAAATATAATTGGATCACACAGGGTCCTGTGATTCCAAACTAAGCAGAGCTTGTACTATAGTGACCAGATAGATAACTGATAAACATATATGTATGTACATAATTAATTTAGAAATAAATATTTATATAGATAAGTTAACTTGTGCTCAACACACAAATCTTTTTTTTCCGGGTGAGATTCGAACTGCTAATATTATAGCGTTGAGGAGGTCACGTTAACCACTGCCAAACGTGCAGTTAAATATAGGTACGTGTCTTTATTGTGGATACCCTGTCTATACGAAAGATGAAGACCATGCCGAAAGCTGACTGGCAGACGGGGTATAGGTAAATTAAGGCGATAGCTACCAATGCGTAAGGGGTTCGATTTCCAATTGAAGCCTGTTATTGAATGTGCAGTCCAGTAAATGTTTTTTCCATTATTATTTTGTTATGGGGCCGGGAAAAATAGAAGGACTTGGTAGGGTACATACTCTGATACGAGTAATGATACGAAGACGACAGTTACTATATGAGACGGTCATTATGTTACATCCTATGGTTTTCCTCAACATTTTTACCGTACAGGTAATTACTGGAGCCCTTATAAATTGAAGGCTGTTAGCTTTGTCTAATAGAACACTGTAGGTTAGTATGTTTTTCCGGGAATTGGCGGCGTGAGAAGAGCAAGATTTTGTGAAAAAAAGGAAAAAACCATTCATCAAGTAGCTTTAAAGCGTAAATGACAACCTACAGGCTGCATTAATTCCAAATACAAATAGCATAGGTACTTCACTATACTAAAACATCTCTCAAAATTACGTTTCCGTTTTTGATAAAGGACATGTTTTTCTGAGGACATAATGAGGTATCTACTTTCTGGATTTTTTACGTCAAACACGTGAAAATAACCCTCGTATAAAATTACTTTTGACCGAAAACAAGAGCCTGTAAAAATATAACAAACCGGCTATTAAATAAAACTTCCTTATCACGTGGTCTAGCGTCGTAACACATGTGATGATAGGAACAAAATTGCCAGCGCTATCGTGAGCCCCGTGTCTAATAAACATGTTCGCTGGCTCCGCCGGTTCGTTACAGCTTGATGATTTAACTGGGAAACATATGGCACGCGACTGCGAACGGCTAGCCTTATTTATAGGGAACTATCACACATGTTTATAGGTATTTCGATCATGGAGGTTTTTGTTTGGAAATTTGTTTTTACGATGCGTGTAGCCTTTGATAAAAACTTTAGTGCTATAGGCTAAACACCGCTTGTTTTAAATCAATTCTATTGGAAGGTTTTCCATTTTAATAGCTAGCATATAACCGTACCTAAATTAAAAAATGCTGTTTATTCATGACCGAAACAAGTGAGGAATAGTAGCACAATCCTCTCCTGACCGGGCACTTTCAAGCAATTAAATTGGTTTGTGATTTTACTTTTGCTTTATGAAAGAGTGAGTGTAAAAACTGAACATCTAATCCTTACATCATAACAAATTGATTATCACTGAGATATTTTCAAAAGTTAATTATATTAATACTACTTTTGCTAGCAGCAAATAATAACGTAGGTACAATCTCAAAATATTACATTCCGAGCTACAAAATCCTTTTGCATAAACACGAGCTGTATGAGCCGGGATGAACTAACAGCAACAAAGTCAACACCATTATCTAAATCAAAACCGTTTCACAAGCACTTTAGTCAACTGAACCTGTGAATATTAACACATTACAAACTTTACAAACAAACTTCATAACTTACATACACAAAGGGGAACGGCAAAGTTATTTGAAACGCGGAAGTCGACGTTCACGGACCAATTACTTGGCCGTGTGTTGTTGGCGCATCTGAGGTTTGTACGACCCACTGCGTTGAGTACGCCTCACAATATGATACGTATACATACTTATATTTACGTGTTACAGCTAATCATGGAGCAATTTTCTTTTAAAGATTGTATGCGTTTTCCGTTACGTGGTATTTTTGTTTAGGAAATCATAAGAGCACTTTAGTAGGACAATTTAATAATGAGCCTTAATAGTGAGGTTTCAAGTAAATTTGAAGGTAAACAGAGTTCAGAATTTAGAACGATAACCTGCAGGCTTATATGTACCTCACAGTAAAGCAGCCAAACTGGCATTTTGGCATCTTTGTTGTAAGAATTGCTATGGTTAGCAGGTACTTTAATGTAATTAATTATTATTAAGCTATCAATTTAATTATTGACACGTTTGGTACCTACTCGTGATATTGATGCAGCCAGCACAATGAAAGAGTTAAGTGACTGTAGCTACTAAAGTCAAGATGGATTTCATCGTCTAATTTTCTTTAATGTTAATATTCTTTCGGCAATCTTTACTATAATTTTATTTTATAACTGTAAAATTTAACTAAATTACTATTATCTGAGGTGATGTTATAGTGCATTAACTTGTTAATGGGCGAACTTTAATTAAAATTATACTTGCATATTGAATTTATAATGCCTTTGCTAAAATTATAGATTTGAATTTTGTTATTGTAATAGAAAGACATGGAGGTTGATTGTCTGTCGACTTTTTACCGTGGCTGAGTATTTAACTACTGTAGCTTGATTCTCTACCACTATCGTCTACCGACAAATATCTGTCTCTTCTAACTACAACACAACAACTATCTATCTTTCAATTTTCTCGATACCGGCTAGCTATCGAGAAAAATTGCACGAAAATTAGATCAGCGCCTCTAGCGGGTTCCCTAGGAACAATTTTGGCAGCACATTTAAAAAGCTGAACTCGACAGTACCGACTGTGGAGAATTGCGGTACTGAATCATAGGTTTTTTTACAAGACTACCTACACTATCTCCGGCTAGTGTAGTAATCATGGCAAACAGTGATTTTCATTTTCGAAACTATTTCGGGCATAGTTTTGTTTCTAAGCTCCTGTCAAATGTTCGCGCACAGGCAACACGGCGGCCCGAGACTAGTGAAATTAAAATAGCAAAAGTCGTTATCTAAAATGAGTTCAGTTTCGTCTCTTTACTTGAAGTTTTTAAAATACCTCGCTAAGAACTTTTACTATTTAGCCTGTGAACGTGTTGTTAATATTCAAAAATGAGTTTAAAATATCAGTGTTACGAATCTCTATGGGCTACAAGTTTTATTAAGTTGCGTAGAAATACGAAATATATTTTAATTCTTATTTTAAAGAGTTCAGTCAACTTATTCTGGCTGGGACTGTAAAACCTATGCTTAGGGTAGGTAAATAATTTGAATTTTAAATAACGATTTACCTACACATTTTTCATTGATGTTCTATAACTTAGTATTTTCTAACTATCCTCCGATATTTAATGCAGCCTTAGTTAGTCTGTAATATGGTTCTAGCAGATATCAGAGAAAACAAATAAGAAAAATGGATTTCAGTTTTTGTTTCAAATATGAACCCCTGAAGTAAGTAAGTAAATAAGGTATACCTACTCTTTTGATCAATCATATTCCTAAACTATCATCGTTAATATCGCAATAATAAACAATTTCATAAACAACTTGCCACTTTGCCACACAATACATTATACGCATCTTCAAATATATTACCACAATAACTTACACTTAACCCAAAGTGCATAGCGTCTAATACGATGCAAAAGCGACTGAATTATGACACAGTATGTTACCGTCAACACGATTGAAAATCGTTCGCCTCGTATGACGGGCTGTTATAACCGCACCTAAGCGGTTAGCGAATATCGCCTAAGAACGTTCAAAATGATTTTGTAGGTGGTGAAATAATTCTGTTTGTTTTTTAAGATTTAATTTATAAACTCGTATAAAGTTTGCTGAAATTGTGGATTTCTTTTTTCTTTTTTACTAAAAATCATACACAGTAAACTTCTCATGTTTAGAAGTAGTAGTAATTCACAAAAGGCAGTGAAATTGCACTGTAATACAGCATACTAACTGAATTATGACACAGTATGTTACCGTCAACACGATTGAAAATCGTTCGCCTTGTATGACGGGCTGTTATAACCGCACCTAAGCGGTTAGCGAATATCGTCTAAGAACGTTATTGAGAGCTCTAGCGATTGTGGCTATCGATACCGTGTCTCGTATAACGTGTGGTTTCGGATCCCTATTCAAACTGATTTTGTAGGTGGTGGAATAATTCTGATTGTTTGTTATTAGTTTACTTATAAACTCGTATTATGGAGGTTGTATTAAGGTGTGGATGTTTTTTTCTTTTTTAATCATATGTACACAATAAATACCTTGTATTTAGTAGTAGTAGTACTTAATTCACAAAAGGCAGTAAAATTGCACTGTTATAACAGCACACTATGTAGATAGATACGTGCATATACACTCTTTATAAAGCCTAAGGCAAAAAGGAAGTAAGCATTACAAGCGCTTTACTTTCACATGGATCAAAGTACCTTTAGTTGTAGTTGTACAAGTCATAAACACAAATAGTGAGTACAGCCCTTCAAGATTCCCTTTTTCTCTCAAAGCCAAAACTACTCTACTACACATAACCTCGACACACGGGACTTATCCTCTACGGTAAACGGGCAAAGCTGGACTATAAATAGGGGCTCATCATTTCTTACATAATGTGCCGTATATAAGCTTCTAATGCGGTCTATACGTTAATATTAATAAGGACGGTCCATCTGTCCGCAGTTCCGCTCCGACGGAAATGAGTGACGCAAATTATGCCGAATCTTATTATGTTGGGTTGTCAAAACGAGCGGGAAAAAGAGCCTGAATACAGAGTAGCCTGTGTTTGCCAAATGTTTGGTGAAATTAAATGTTGGATTACTGAGGTGTTTGTCAAGTATTTGGGTGTTGGTGACAAATGTTTGTGTTTGAGATAAAGTTTAGGGTTAGGTTACCTATACGGTTATTTTGTTGGTACTTTAATGAGTTAATGTTACTCCGGAGAGGAGGTTCGTTCGTGATATTTTAAAATTTGTTCATAAATTATGATCAAAATTACACTAAAGACTTTCAAAGAAATTAAATACTTTCAATTTATTACAATTATAGATACATTTCTTGCCTCTCAGCTTTTCCTCGAATGAAGATTTCAAAGCAACTAAAACATAAATACACTGAAGTGATCATAAGCCCTCCTTCGCCTTGTAATCACTACAGTCTTCCTGCAAGCCTTATCCATGGCTAGTAACATAATTTGATACGGAGGATCCCTTCCGGGATACAAGAAACCCTTCGCTATGAGCTATTTTAGTTATATACAAGGAGTTCCTTTAATTAAATGCATAGCTTGTACAAGTTAGTTTTTCGGGACCCAATTGCTATTCTTGGATAGATGTGTTCTGCATTCTTAAAGGAATTAAACATCCTTTAGAACGTTGCAGCCTTTAGCGTCATCGTGATAATAATCCTTTGCTTACATTGCATTTACGCCGCTTTAGTTTTTAATATACCGGCTAAACAATGTTTTTGAGTTGATTAAAATACAGATGTTTGTTTCAACTATGCCTGTCAACCTGTGTAGACCATTTGAAGGCAAAGAAGTAAAGAAACAAAATAAATTTTAAATAGGTATGCCTAAGTATCTAACTTTTCAAATAAGTCCTAAGTCTAATAATAGCTTTATAAACTTAGACTAGATACTATTATATAAAGAAAACAAATCCAGAGGTAACATTACGAACATCACAATATTTGCCCGGAGCGTCGGGTTGAACCTTTTAAAAGTTGCCAGCATCAAAAAATACAAACTCTTTTTAGGGAATAGGCGTATATTGTTTGAATAATAAGCTAAAGGTTCGTACAACTTAGGAGGCAGTTGTTTTGATCGCTGAAATCTTGAATATTGTTGAACTTTCACGAAAAATTTCAAAGCGAAAAAAGGTTATGGAACAAGTTGCGTGTTTTATGTTGATTTTGGGGGAACAGTTGAATGTGTTCGCAACTTTTTTTGGGTTCGAGGAAATACGTCTGAATCTTCGAAAGAATAAATTGTATGAAAAATTATTGGGTTAATCCGTAAAACTGACAAGATTTATCTGACTTATAACTTTGGGTTTGCTCACTGATCAAAGTAGCTAATCAGCAGGATTGTGAAGACCCATATTCGGGGAACGAACTATGTAGATTAAGGTTCCAAGGTTTCTTTTATCATTTTTATTTATAAATTAAAGGCAGTGGACAGAAGGAATCTTCATTTCCAGTTACTGAGTTGATACTACACACTAACTAATAACTTAACGGATTCATAACTGCACGTGCAATAAACACTGTGAGTGAGTTTCACGAGAACTAGCGTACATAAGAGCTTCTTAATTACATTAGTGTTTAAATATAACACCTAAAATATCTAAATAGTCCCGAGGCTAGACATGTAACAACACGTTATTCAATTCTATAACATTTTGAGGTATTACAAATCTATGTTCAGTGGTTTTGGGTATCGAGTACGAATTATTTCACGAATTCTAAGCCCTGTTGGTTGCATGTTTCATCTCAGGCTCTGGTGTAATCCAACCACAGAGGTTCGGTTCTCTCTACATTGTTATAAGGCGCTTAGGCTCGCAAACCATGTTCTAAAGTGAGATATTAAAAGATAATAATCTCTATCTTATGCCGTGGTTAGTGATGTCTTGAAAAACATTCCAATTTTTTTACTGAACAAAATTAAAAGTTTGTTTATGGTTATACCCGATTAAGTTGACTGTCCAATTTATTACAGCTTACAAGGATCAGGGTTGTAGTCTTGAACTGGTATAATAACGTGGCTTGTTGTTTCTATGGTTGGTTTTTCAGGATGATCCATAATTATACAGTCACTTTTCTTTTCTTCTATTAAAAAAAGGTACAAAAGTCGATCGAATTAAAAAGAAAACCTCTCATTCAAAATAGAATGTAGTAGGTTCTTTTTTACTTAGTTACTTGCAATTACCGAAAGAGTTTACTTCAATTATACTTAAACTAAACGAACCATTGAAACATTTCTACAACCAAACTCGTAAACGAAGCTCAAGCGACAATGGGAATTAAATACAACTGGTAGGAATTGCAGCAATCTGCTCCATTATATGGCAGCAGTCTACCAACTATATTGTAGTGTCTACAAAGTAACTCGAGATTACTCTGTAAATACCTAACTACTTGCCAGTACTTGCAACGGACACCGTAATCCTCCGAGACAAATTAAAAAGTTTAAGCAACGGGCTTTAACTATAAAAATGTTTTGGTTTTAAAACGAGTCGGGAGTCTGTTTAATCGCGTTTTAGCAACCGGCTGCGTTTTCATGATTTGTTGTACCTACTAAGTTAATTTGTAGTACGTTAAAAGCAAATTAAAAACAGTTTTAGTTGTATAACACGGTTTAAAATCGTAGTGTCACTACTAAGCATTAGCTTAACAGAAAATATCAGTCTATATTCACAAAACTGATAAATTATGATCAAAGCTTCCATCCTTATTAAGTAAAAGACAATCTCATTATTTCAAGTCAACTAAGATAACAAAGATAAACAATTTGAATATATACTTTTAGTTTCTTGTTTTCACTAATTAGTAGTAAAGTTTTAAATCTTTCATTTTGCAAACACAAAAGACATAAGTAATAATTTCGAATATCAACTCGAATCGATTTATAAATTTAAAAACAGTCAACAAAACCACTTCAATTTTACACAACAAAATAAATCTTTCAAAATCAAATCTGAATATTTGGTTCGTAATATTTTTGTTAAATCTACGAGAACAAGCGTTGTTTTTTCACTTCAATTGTCAAACGACAGTTAACGCACACGTAAATATTTATTGTATTGTTTGCATTTATACTGACTTTTTCAAAATACATTCGCTTTTAAATTTTCACGAACAAAGCAACAACGCATCGGGAATATTTTAAAAATTTTACGGCCAAATGCACGGGTCATACATTTTCTAGTATCTATAATAATTCTGAAGTGTTTCTTTGTCTGTTTGAATGCGACAATCTTTGGAACAACTAGTCGGATTATGAAATTTTCTTTATGCATTTGCAGAAGAGGCATATTAAACATCGTATAACGAATTTAAAGGAATATGCACTGTAAAGTATTGAAACGGCAGCGTACCCAGTGCCAGATTAGGATATAAGTAAGCAAATTAAGCAATTACTTAAGGCATCGCGTCTAGCAGAACAAAAGAGCAATAAATATTATTAAAACCGATACCATTGACGTAATAAAAACACAAAGGTGTGTTTTGCTTATAGCATTAAAAAAATATCATTCTTAATCCGGCACCGGGGACTCCGCTAGTGATACTATAAAAGTATAATGTCGCTTTGTTTGAACATAAAAGACATCATTGTAAATATTATGGAGATCAACTACCTGAAGGTCTGTGACATGAAAATTAGATTTAAAATGTTAGTGTTTGTCTGTGGAAAATACGTAGTAACTCTTGGAATAAAAGGAACATTTATTGTTTAATGGCTAATGTAAATTATCCTTTTGAGTCTTTGTCATAGAATTACAATAGTGAGAAATTATTGTACAATTGAAAAACTGAATATTTTAGAAATTTTATAATTAAGTTAAGGTATTTAACTTTTACTTTCATCAGAGCCAATATTTATGTTTTGATATTTGTTGAGATAAAACGGAGACCATACATATATCTCAGATCTTTTCATTGAGATACATTAAAATGGTACAACTATATTATTATATTGTCTTTTATAGGTACTTGTGTTTAGCTGTTATGAGGGACCTCTACAGTTCCCAAAAATATAGTGAGATCAAAACGCTTTATTCATTTTCAATTCACCGTATTGTTTCAAAATTAACTAGTAAAAGAGAAAAACATCGATTTTATCGGTCGTTTCGCGATATAGTGGGTGTTTTAGGGTTCACACCGCTCGGTAATACAATCTTTTATTTATTTATAAGTATCGGCCGGCAGACAGTCAATGCTGGCTAGACAACGGTATATGTTACACCGAAGTTTGTTAACAAATGTAAAGTTACTTACAAATTGTTCGGTGCAAGTAAATATTAACCAGGTCTATCATGGCCAGCATGGTGCCCTCGAGGCTCAATTCTTCTCTCTTCTCTCATTCCTGAAAAAGATGATAGTGTTATTTTTTGGATTTATTATGTAAGCTTGAAAATCTCAATCGAAACATAAAAATAATAGATATTAAAGAATTCTTTCCTCTACTACTGTCACTTACAAGATTTACACCTTACACTATTTTTACTGTATTTATGTGCCTATTTAGTGCATTGATATAATTTATTAATTCGGGTTTATTGTACTTTTCAAAACGATCTATTAACGTTAGTTCCTTTAGTTTTTATTTTTACTTATAAAAAAAGGATTTACAAAGACTGCTTTGGTCAAATGATTCTAATCGGTGTAACATGTTTTCGGTACATAAGAAAACGTGCGATAAGCAAGAACGGTACCAATTGGTATCTGATGTAAAATGCATCGCCAATACATAGAGGTATTTGCTTCGATGTACTTTGGGGATTCACTCCTTGTGTAGTGCAGGCTTTTATGTTAAAGGAACCTTTTATAGTTAAAAATAGAATTGGAATTAGATTTAAATGATTAGAATAAAATTTCAGTTGGTATTGGTTTTTTTAATCGTTTGTTTATTATTTGTTAATGCATTATGTTAGATCTTTAGTAATATTTGATGTAACTCTGTTTATCTATTGAGACAGAACTTTTCATCCCGGGAAAGGTCCCCGTGCCATGACTTAGATACGATCTAAGTCATGGCACATGGGCACAATAGTGTAAAGAAGTAGTTGCAGTAAAATAATTTGATACATTTATTGTTTATAGATATTAAAATCAACATAAAATAATACTGCAGACTCCTATATTTTCCTTCTTTTAACCACAACTTACCATAAAACAGTCTTCAAAGTTTCCATTCGTAGTTCCCGTTCGGTGTAAACTTGGTTCGCATTTGTGACGTGTCCCATACGAGTAGAGGGGTTAAGCTGTCGGTCGCTGTTAATAGCCTCTCTCGTTATCAGCAGCTCCTCCCGCTCGGCTTTATTAAATTTTATATCTTTATGCACTCAACAAATATGTTTTTGTATTCTTTTTAAGTTTTTTCGATTATTATTATATATAGTGTTTGTCTTTAAATACTTTTATTTACTAGTTATGCTCATTTAAAGCGTATCAGAGCTAGAACATATATTATAAGTAACTGAAATATGAGTTGCTAATGCCAGTACATAGCAGGTTTAAAGCAATGTTAATATACGAAAATATTAGCTTTTGAAGGCTTTGCAGAATAATTTCAACTAGAAAATGTATTTAGCCAGCTTGTACAGAAAACGAAACATCATAATATTACGTTGTTCAACTCAAAAACAACCTTAACAAAATCAAATCTCATTATCTCTACACGTATTAGCACCAATAATTTCCAAAACAAAACTTTAATCTTATTATTAGTGTAATAACGAAACATTGTACACTATTTTATTAAAATCTAACATTTAATGGTGAAATCTTCAGCGAGTTAATGTCTATACGTATTTAATTTTGGCCGACTATTATTTTAAGTTATGCAGTTGAGGACAAAATGTGGGACTAATTTATAAAATTAACATTGGGCATTCAAATATTGTTTGGTTATTGTTAAAATGCACTGCTGAGTATATTTTTTTTCATATACATACATATATATGTATTTGTTGTTTTATAGGCGGTAATAACGTTACTTTATGCTCCAATTCCGGACATATTGTTTCATTAAAGTAAACTGAGGAAAAGTTATGAGTCTAAAAATATTGATAGGTTTTTTTTACTATTGCTAATCTAAACTAATCATTTTTTGAATTATTAATTCTCGATTTTTTTTGGACAGATAGAAAAGAACCTTACAAAAATGAAAGGATCATGTTGTCATAAGTAATAAAATGTTTCAACAATAAATTTTACTTAATAAATATCAGTTACTGACGTATTGATGTATTAACATCGGTATGTGCCAGTTCAATTTATAGCAATCAGCAATAATAATAAAACGTATTCCATCGGGAGACATACATTTATCGACGCATTGTTAATTGATAATATTTAAATTGATACTCCAATTTGCAGTTGCCAGCCGTTGATCCGGCCTTTTACGAGATATTGTGGTGTGAATGTTTATCGGAGTTATTGACTTTGTTTAATATAAATATGGCTGAGTTGTAAGCAATGTTCAAGTTTAATTTATTATTTACTAGCTGACCCACGCAACTTCGCTTGCGTCACATAAAGAGAATGAAAATTTTCCCCGTTTTTGTAACATTTTTTACTGGCGCTCTGCTCCTATTAGTCGTAGCGTGATGATATATAGCCTATAACCTTCCTCGATAAATGGGCTATCTAACACTGAAAGAATTTTTCAAATCGGACCAGTAGTTCCTGAGATTAGCGCGTTCAAACAAACAAACAAACAAACAAACAAACAAACTCTTCAGCTTTATAATATTAGTATAGATTAAGTAATGAAATTCTTTACAGTTTGGCAATGTATTGACACTTTAAACAATGTAAAGTAAAGTACAAAATGTGGAGTACAAAAATTACTGGCGTGAATTTGAAAAGACACTTAGTCAATTTTAGTACAGTGGTAACAAAGACTAACTGTGACGAGACAACAACACACGTTATGTTTTGGAATCCGTAGAAGGCAGTCCCGTTTCATAAACCTACTAAAAGTAAAGTAGTAACTCTTCGAGGAATTGAACAAACAATTCTGAAAAATATTTTGTAATTGTTGATGTGTCCTTTTTGAAATGGTATAAGTGGTGCATTAGAGTATCGATATGCCTTTTGTTAATCTAAGGCGGCTCAGGTGTGGTCTTGTATAAATATCAAAATACTTAAGGGAAGAAGAAATTGGTTAGTGTCTAATAAAAATTACTAATAAAACAGTGTTGGTCTGCTTCTGTAAAGTTATCATAAAAACAAATGGAACTGAACTGAGAATAGCCCAGATATAACAACTAACTACGGGCAATCTTATTCTAAGATATTTTATTTGTCTATTCAACGAACGCTAAAATTAAGAAGAATATTTTAGTAAGTGGTAATAATCCGCAGGCAACTAGTTTTATTCATCAATTAGATCCAGAACTATTTTCTGTCGCAGAATTACTGAATCGGATAAGTATTATGATAATTCGTAGACTGCCTTCTTCTATACGAGTACGACAAAGAGATTAATAGTGCAAATATATTCAGTAGCAGTACTGTTTTTTGTACATGCACGTTACTTATTTCACGACAAACAGCAAAGTGAAACAAATCATTTATTCAAGCTCCACGTAGCATCAAGTTTTTGTTGAAACGCTTCCTCCTAGCAGACTACCGAGATAAATGTTCTAGCTCGGAACAAAAGAGACAAGAGAAAAGTAAACAAAAATTCCGACATAAATAAGTAGGTTTACGATACAAAAACAGGCTAGGTTTATACGCATACGTGCTTATTATACCTATATCCTTTATTTCATATAAGATTTTTTAGTGCGCCGTGTTACGTGGCCGCCAGTGTACGGACGGGCGTGTCAGGGTAACGTACTTGTAAAGACAAAGGTCGGAGTATATTAAGGGACCTAGCCTTCTTAATTACATAGATAGGAGTCCGGAATTTATTCGCTCGCCGATAGCCATCTACAGAGAGCATAAGTGTTATTGTGCCGTTTCAGAAGATTACTACTGTAAAGCACTTAATTACGAAAATTATTGGGATCCTTTTAGCCTACTGCGGACATTTTGATATCTTGTTTGGGTGCGATGGCTATGAAAATATTCTGAATATTATATTGTTAAAATTATTGAAGGTTTATTTTATAAGGGTATGGTGTATTAAAAGGGAATTGAATGTGTTAGGTAGCGAGTATCTGTAGTAATGGTTCGTATAATTTTATGTGGGGTGCTGCGTTTGAAGTGTGTAATATTTTATTTTTAGGGGCGTGTTAACATTGTACTAAGTACTATTTTAGTGCGTAAGTACTTGAGCGTGTTGTTACATGAAGGCATTACGCGGGAGTCTAGTGTGTGCTAATAGAATGAAAATACAAATTGGTATGACGGTCATCTATAGACTTATTCTGTTATTTATTAAGATATGTCTTGCCAAAAACATCATCACGTATCAAGAAAGGACATTATTATCGCGAGAATGTCTCTCAATAAATGTATATGGGACTAATCTTAGATTAAAGCATCTATTTTACAGAATATTTGAACAACCTATTATTTTTATAGGTTTGGACAAAAAGCAACGAATCTTAGAAGCTATTACCTAATAATTACCGGTTATGAAGTAATTCTCAAGTTATAGTACTTATTTGCATAAAAGCATCGAGTATTCAATAAAATGTATTGATTCAAAATCAAACAACATTCAATCTTATATCTTTGGAGTTTGGCACATGTTCAGAACCGAAGCAGAACTTGACTGGAAACTTTTGAAACTATTGATGCGTTTAAAACTTATGCGCTTATAGCTTTAGTCGCCACCTATTGCTAACTAGTAAGTGCTAGATTTTGATATTATGAACAGTTTCTTAGGCGCTTCTGTATCCCACAAAAAGTTATTTTTCGAAAGTTGGCAAGGCTCGTAAATATCAAATACGAAATTTAGTTATTTAGTTTGCGTCCAAGTCTGCAGGCCTAGTTCGTCTCTCATTTCGAAAGGAAACCTGTGGCGCGAATCTATATCACCATCGACAACCGCGAACCGGCTGGCAATAGAGAAATTTTGTAAAAAAATCGATTTGTTTTACAAATGATGAAGAACCATTTAAGCAGTACACTTTAAATGTCGAACTCTCGATACTCAATAGTACCGACTGTAGAGTATCACGTAACTGTTCCTTACATGCGACATTAGAACATAAATTCAATAATATTAATATGTCACATATATATGGCCACAAAAATTTTAAACAGCAGTCCACACTATCATCACATTAAACATTTATGCTATTTCGTTTTGGTACGTTACTCTACCCTTTTAGACGCATACATTTCTAGCAAATCACGATAAAGAACTTTCAACTAGACTAAAGGTTCTCCCGGGAAATTAAAAACACTAAAACCCTTTTAAATTTTGATCCCGAAATCATGTCTTTCAAAAAGAGTATCTATTTTGAAATCAAAATGACACCTTAAAACTCTTTTATCGCACTCAGGAGCATAAATGTCTATAAAAGGTATATAAATAATGATTTTCTTAGTACATTGAGTTGTCTGATGCATTTTGTATGTATCTAAATAAGGTACAGTCATTGGCAAACATTGGTGGAGTCCCTCAGGCGGCGTGGAAAGACTGGTAAGTCTAAGATGAATACTTAATAGATTTAGAACCACGATGCTCGGTGTTCACGAGTAGTAAGGATATTTTAAACTTAGTCTTATGTTGTATGTACAAAACTCTTATGCTTACTCTGCTCTTGCCGAGTTAAAATAATATTTTCGGTACATGACTACTTTTATGTCTTGAATATTTCGTTTCGGCTGAATGTTTTAAAAGTTAGACCAACTTAGAAATGGTCATGACGATTCCGTTTGCGACTATGCTTATGAAAGGAGACTTTATAAACTAGATTGACTTATTGATATTATTTCAATAAAACGGTAAAATTCTATAAAATCAATGTTTATTCTTCGACTGAAAGAAGACCACACTCTCGTTATTATTATCCGAACATGCGTAGTATAATACTTATACAGGAAAATCATAGCAAATAAATGAGAGCAGTCAAAAACAGTTAAATACAACAAATTTTATGAACATAAAAACCTTCACAATACTCAAGTTCTTTAATAAACCTAGTAAGTGTTTCTGCTTTATGAATAAAAGTATTCACACAAGTGGAACACAAATATCAGAGTACACTATCGTGTGACGTGTATGTACAATAACTAGTTTCCAACTGCAAAGTTCAAGTTTCCAACTGATATTGCGTCACGGCGGAATTGTTTGTACACGATATTATTGCTGATTTGCTCTCTAGAAATTGAAATTTTAATAAAATTTGACGAAAAGTGAGTTTGTAAAACACTTTGACTTTTGTGCTGACGGTTGCATCTTTACTAGGTTACAATAATTTCAAGAGCAATTCTTAATGTGGGAGTTGTCTTTTTAAATGAAACAATACTCAACTTCTTTAATGAACCTTATAAGTGTTTCTACTTTATCAATAAAAGTATTCACACAAGTGGAACACATATCAGAGTACACTATCGTGTGACGTGTATGTACAATAACTAGTTTCCAACTGCAAAGTTTAAGTTTCCAACTGATATTGCGTCACGGCGGAATTGTTTGTACACGATATTATTGCTGATTTGCCCTCTAGAAATTGAAATTTCAATAAAATTTGAAAACGAAAATTCAGTTTGTAAAACATTTTGAATTTTGTGCTGATGGTTGCATCAAAGTTTTGTAGAAAAATAGAAATGTTTAGTCTGTTGACTTGGGGTTGTAGTAGGTACTTGATATAAATTGAATAGATAAAAATCAGTATAATATTAAATCCCCTTCTATCTTACATAGCTATATTTGTTTATCTAGCTGTGGTAATAGTCTAGGTATTCCTTTCAATGTTTCTATACTGTCACATTTTGCCTGAATGAAGATGATTTCTGATAAAAGTGGGACTGCTTTTGGTATATTAATGGTATATAATTTCGCAATTATAACGTTTTTCCTAGAAACTTTTATTGTCTACGTCCTATGAATCCCTACACAAACCCTTCCCCGAGGACGATGTTGAAGCCAAGTTAAATAAAATACTATAGTTCTTGTCTGAAGGTAGATTGCAAGCGTAATGTACGGAATTGAAACACTATAAAACTAATTGTTATGAGGCTTATTATCCGCAACATTTTCGTTTCCACTGAATTTCAAGGATAAAACTATACTTCATTTTTTTTTCGGGCCTCAAATCACCTTTTCATCAAATTTAATCCAGATTGGTTCCGAGGTGTAGGCATTAGGAAGTAGCGACAGAGCTTCTTTCGCATTTGGCATACAAGCAGATAATGTTGTGAGAAACTTGCCTATAAGGACACATTATATACGGTAGAATAAAGTTTATATGGAAATCACAAATACAGGCGGTTGCCGTATTCCCAGTTAGATCGTTAAATCGTTATGTGCCATTATTTTGAAACACAAACTTTTCTGCTCTTAATGTCTAGCTTCAACTGTCGAAGTTTTAATGATGTTAGTATAATTTTATTACGAAAGCAACCCCGTTTTTGTTTTTTGGCCTTGAGCTATGAATATAGGGTTTATGGCAGTAAAATAGAAAATTTAAGATCAAGCAATAAATTGATGATATGATAATAGGTCTATAAAGTTGGGATTGGATTGGATATATTTGTTGGATTTATGCAACATTTATCTTTTTGTCAATCGCTTCTAACAACATCAAAACTCACTCATCGCTGTATTATACCTTGACAAACTAATGCTTATGTATAATACAGGCGTTTCAGTTATACGACATAACGATGACAAGTACCATTTAAGACTCACCTGCAATTTAAAGATAAATTTGAAGAACGTTATTTTAATCTAAAACTTAGGGTATAGACAGAAAACAATGTGTATTATAAATCACTGTGGAATGTAGATTTTACTATTTTACAGTTAGAAAAACAACTTTTATAAAATCTGACGTTTAATTGTGGACTTTACGTCCTATGCTGAGTTATGAGCTCAGTTCCCTTTACATTTATAATATCAAAAGGAAGAAGGATATACAAACTCCCCAAATTCAATATAAACAAACTCGTTGAACAGTCTAGTGTTATCAATGAAACAGTAAGCTGGTTCCCATACAATCAAGCGGGAGTGCCGCAACGCCGGAGTGTTTCACGCACCTAAATTACTTTCAACTTGGAAACTTTCGAAGATGCCTCAAATCTCAGTCGTTTAGTGAACCGTGAGATAAGACACGATTGGATAATTGGATGTTACTTTTGAATTAGAGAAACTTGTCTTGGTTTTGGGTGGAATATATTTTTTAGAATGATTTTGAGGTGAGTTAAGCAAAGGTGCGACTAAGGTGATTTCATCACAATATTTAGCAAGGGACTTTTATATTTAATTTTTTTTTTGCAATAAAGATTTAGTTTTAGTTTAAGATTGTATTTAGATTTTTTTTTTATTTATAAAGATTTAGTTAATAAATGTTTTGTGTAGTAGAGGTCGTATCTAATTTACAAGAAATGTTTGAAGTACTTAATAGAAATCTCATTATAAGCAGGTTTTTAATTTGTTTTAAATTTTTGTGTGATTAGACGTTACGTAAATCCGTGTTAACATAATTTTATAATATGTCTTCTTAATAAAGTTTGTAGGAAAAGTAGCAAGTGACTTTCTTTCTAGATTCTGTCTACCCCTATAGGAAAAAGGCGTGTTTCTATGTAGGTACATAATAATTTATGTAAACTCAGAATCAGTTCGGTAGTTCTGTCATTATTAATTTTGATTCCTACCGGTTACCGATACCGGTTTTCAATACAAATAGATATATGTCTTAACATCTCATCGCTGTGCTGCGACATCTATTATTCTCAATCTATTACGGGACCACCCCACCTTTCTTTTGTTCCGGCTTAATTGAAAAGTGACGTAACCGCATTGATTGATTACGACCTAATGACTTTCCTCTTTCAACACTGATTATGCTGTTACTGTTTAGCGTTGTCGTGTTGTTAATATCTTTTACATAGACGTTTCACTTGTTAACTATGTCTATTATAGCAGGTTACACTATTTAAATGCATATGATGGTACATTTATAAGTTTTGTCTTATAATATAACTGGATATCATGGCAACTGCGGTGCGTCGGTAGTGCATGCAAAGGTCTCAGGCTCGAATTCCGGGTCGGCCAAAATGGTTCTTCTGACTCTCCTGAGTTTAGTTAAAGGACATTAATCTACGAACTATCAAATGCCGTATTCACTAACTATGCCTTCTATTATAATATTAAGTGTTGAGATAAACAATTGAGTACTCTTTATGGGTAAAGTTACCCGTTATTTAATGTTTTCGACCAATAAACACCTAATTTTGGATTCAAGTAAGCAAATCTTAAAGTAAAGCAAATCTTCAAACATTTATAAATGGTATAGTTTTGATACATTGTTGCGACAAGAGTTGAGTGAGCAACGGTACCGAGGTTTCAGATTTTGCGATTGTTTGTCAAACAAAGTGTATACCCGTGTTCGTGGTATCGCGTATACGTGAGTGTGTTTAAGCCGAGGTGGTGTTTCAAATATATTAGATGTTACACAAATAGCAGCTTAAAATGTATTGGAATAGTTCAATGACCGATTGACAAACTAAAGTTATGATTATGAGATAGGTAGGACATGGATTTGATTAAGAACTCCATCTAAGTGTTAAAAATCAATCAATAAAAGCGATTTTGTTTGGCTAAAACAAGGCTTGGTAAGGACTATGTATTTTTATTATTTTCATAACAATTGGATTACAGGAAACAGAGTTTCGAATTTACATTACTAGTATGCAGTATGGATTTCCGTATATTAATTTCAAGTCTTAGTTTACGCTTAAGCCATATAATAATAGCTTATTGTTTTCGCCTTTTTACCAGATAGTTCATAAAATTTAAATGAAAATATATTTTAATATTTTACCGAATTCCCAGGGCAGTTAAAACGTATCCCGGTCAGGTAACTGAATATTTGCATTGAATATTTTAATTAAAAATGTTTCCAACTTTGCAACTAATTTAATATTAATTGCTTTTAACTTCGCTTGCTATTTCCTATAGGGAACGAGCTAAATGTGAAACATGGAGAGAATTTGAAACGAAAGATATTTGCATTTCTGTGACTTCTATGATCAGAAAGGCAAGTAACGTGACTTCGAATATGATCTTTTGCAGTACGCAAACATAGGCCTAAGGCTGTGGGTATATGTACTTTGTATAGAACAATGTGTATGGACTAAGATTTTTACTAAAAGACTTAAGATAGCTATAAAATCATATAAGATTAATTTCATTGATTTGTGATGGCAATATTCTCGCGGACCATATAACGTGGGGTAAACTTTGTAAATGGCGGTATGTGGGAGTATTCTTACACTGCTGAATACATCTTTGGTTTAAAAGGCATTATGTTAATAAATAAATGTTCTGGGAGTCTATCAAAAACATTGCTATTGATTAACTATAAGCCAACGATAACGAAAAGAGATCAAAGTTATCTATCCTTTAGTAAAACGACTTTCGAAGTAAACGGCTGTCATAACTGTCAAAATTTGACATAAATTAATGAAAATTTTATTTTGATTTTATAAAACTGTTATTTTACAAACAGGAACTGCAAAAAGAATTGTAAACACATCAACATCAGCACAGACAAATCTAAATAATCTGATTTCGACTTCCGATTGCGGTGGTGTCAAGGGAACTCATTGAGAGTCATATAACATGATTTTGTATACTTTACACTCTCAGGAGTTTGTTCCTACTTAAACTTTGGTATTAGGGTTACCAGTTCAGCTTATCATGGATTTCACTTGACAACCAGTGTTTTTTGTAAGTTGGCAGCTCTCACGCAAGTGGTTGCAGGTTCGAATCCATGGCAACACACCAGTGATTTTTCGAAGTACGGTTAAGAAAAACATCGTCATGAAACCATGCATAACTAAAATTTGTCCTATGTCCTCAATAAATGAACTAATCATTTATTGAGGACATGAGGAGTATCCAACCCACACTTTGCCAGCGTGGTGGACTCAAGGCCTAACCCCTCTCTCGTTTGGGAGGAGACCCTTGCCCTGCAGTGGGACAGTAATGGATGTAAAAAAAATGCAATAAATTGCTGCTCAGACGTAAGGCGTTTAACACTATAATCTAAGGGAGAAAACAATGCAAAGCGAAGTGGCTTTCAAATTGTTCTCAACTGGGATACGTGATAACCTCCCAGGTACGAATGTATAAGGCAGTTTGGCAAAATATTTTTATTCAGATTTTATGTGAAGAAGTTGAATCGGCCTGAATTTTTAGTACCTAGTTTGGAAGTTTTATTGGTTGAATGTATGTTAGTTGGTTTGCTTCATACATTTTAAATAACTAGTATGTTCAGACTTTTACTTGACAAAAGTTAGGAACAAAGTATTTATATAATGGCACAAATACTTTCTTTAATGAAATGTCTATTCTTGGAAAACTTCAGGCGAATTGATAACCTGCTCATTTTTTTTTATTGGTTAGGAAGTGGGACATTATAGCTATTACAATATTAGTGACTGCTTGAACAAGTTTAGTTTTCTTAGCAACAATTGTAATAAAACCATAACTTCTCTTACATTCGCAATCGAGTAAAATGCTGATTCAACTCTTTTACAAAAAGGATTTGGCGTCCCTGTTTTGTTCAATCTTGTTTTCGTCATACAAAACTCGGCAACTCGGTCGAACCGGCAGCTTTGCGTAAAGAGTTTTTTAAAGCAAGGGATTGAAAGAAATTGGGTTGAAAGCTGAGTACAAAGTTCTGTGTTGTGTATATTGATATGGCAGATTTATATAGCGCCTAATATCAATAACCAGCTGACCCGCGCAACTTCGCTTGCGTCACATAAGAGAATCATAATTTTCCCCGTTTTTGTAACATTTTTCACTGGTACTCTGCTCCTATTGGTCGTAGCGTGATGATATATAGCCTATAACCTTCCTCGATAAATGGGCTATCTAACACTGAAAGATTTTTTCAAATCGGATCAGTAGTTTCTGAGATTAGCGCGTTCAAACAAACAAACAAACAAACAAACAAACAATCAATCAAACAAACAAACAAACTCTTCAGCTTTATAATATTAGTATAGTATAGATGACCAAGAAGTAAGTAACCAGTAGTAACGGCCTGGCGGCCATGGATCTCAAGGTAGGCCTACAACTAGATGGTCGGACGGCATCGTGAAATGTGTAGGACTGCTACGGATGAAACAAGCGCAGGATAACGATCATCATAGCTAACGGAATGAGAGTTTCAGCTTTGCATATGCAGAACTTTAAGGCATGCAAAGTTTTTGCACGATGTTTTATTGCCCCATTTGATCGCTTCAGTTTATGCCTTTTCATGGGTAGAACCTTTAACAGCGTCCTCAGCTATGATCTTTGAAGCATCGTGTACGCAAAGAGTCTGTGTTTTATTATTGAGGAATAAAATGATTTCCTTAACAAAAAGACGTGTTCTAATTTTCAGAAAATCTTTAAACTTTTAAACCGCTCCTTGTAGTAATTCTTATGGCGTATTAAAATTATGTCTATCTCAAACTTTACACATTGATTCCACATATTTATACGTTTAGGAAAGTTCAAACTATATTCATAAATATATTTTAGGATGTAAACTTTTAAATAGGCCCTATTTATTTAGAGCGTAGGAATCAAAAGTGTGGGTGCTGATTGTAATTATGTTTATACATAGCTAACGTTTTGTTATATTAGTCAAAGTTCTAGACATTTTGACCCTATTATTTTTGTTGGACATGCCTACTATATCTTTTATGATTTAATAATATAATTTGACTTTAAGCTGCATAGCATTTATTTCAAAATTAAAAACGGCTCGTGACGTATGAAAAGTTATGCCAAAAAATTTAACTATGACTACAGTAGCGCAATTTTCTACACTCGGTACTTTCACGTATCAAGAGTTTGACATTTCAAATTTATTGCCAAATAGTTCATAAGGAGCCCGCTAGAGGCGCTGATTAAATTTTCGTGCAAAATTTCTCGAAAGCCAGCCGGTTGTCGGTAGTCGATAGTGGTAGAGAATCGAGTTACTGAACTAAAGAAAGTGTAATAAAGAAACAAAATGTTTATTTACACTTTCAATTATAACAAATTAGTATATCTATACACACGACACGAGAAAGCCAAACTTAATCACTTAGAACTTCGCTTTAAATCTTCGTTTGATCTCAAAATTCAACTAAATTATTTATTTGGAGAATCCCAAAAGAGTTACTAAAACTTGGCCAGAATTTGATTAAGGCTAATTTAACATCGAACACAATTTGAAGGCTAACTTCATTCAGGGTTATGTAAAATATCTAAGGGATACAGTTCAATGATATTTTGAACATTGAAATTGATATTATTCTTTTATTTTATTATCTGTTGGCTGATGTTCTCGAATATTTACATTCCTAAATTTATTAACTTAGTAACTGTGATCAGTTGTGCGATTCTCTATTCAGTATTACTGTGTTTAAAATGAACTGTAAAATATAATCCGCTAGACATGCTGATCAGCCGGTTGTCGATAGTTGATAGTAGTATGAGGCGCCCATGGCCAGTTGCGCTCACCGGTCGGTAAACGATCTGTGGGTTAAGCAAACCTTGGCGCGGTCATTCCATAGATGGGTGACCGCATAGTGGTATTTGAGCTGGGCGTCTCCGTGCTTCGGAGGGCACGTAAAAAGTCGGTCCCGGTTGTTGTCTACTAAGATAACAGTCGTTAAGCCATGTCAAAGGCCTTCGGGCGGCTTGAACAACTTTGACACTAGGTTGACCACTAACCATACGATATGAATGAATGAATGAAGTAGTACGAAATCGGCCTTCAATGTCGCGTTTTCTACAGTCCATAGTACTATCGACAATCAAGCTTTAAACATTACATGTAGAAAATAGTAGCTACAATGTACATTAAGGGCGCTGATATTTTTTTCATACGTTGTTGATAACAACAGTAGAACGAAATACCCCGTAATTACAAGACCTAAATTTGAATAGACAATATAATTTACTGTGTAGATGCTCACTAAACATAGAGTTTGCGTTATGACCCTAATATTTTTTAAAGTTCATAATTATTGATTTGGAGGAAAGGTTAAACATATAATAATACACCCACAGGTACAACCTTTTTCTAAACATTCAGTATCTTTCCGTAATATTTAAATGTGAAAACACGAGCCTAAATAATCGCTGCGGGCGCTCCCAATGTTTTCATATAAAATGGGCAGCGTTTAAATTAAAACCAATTTAAAGTTAGTCGAACTTTTAACTTGAGTATTTGAATTCGCAAATCTATAAATTATCATCTCCCTCTTTTGTTAATTGTGTTGGGAACGTGGTGTCGAAGTTTGGGCATCACTCCGTGGTTCGGAAACAAGCGTTTCGAGATTCTAAGATGTATTGTATTGATTAATAAATGAGATGCGAAACCAATTTGACTGAGTCTTTTATTTATAAAAGTTTAATGGGCTCAATTTTAAGTAGGTACAATTAAGAATTGGATTAGCGTAGACAACTGTCGAGGGATTCTAGTGACGAAATGTTTAATTTTTTTTATAATGTCCAATTGGTAATTGGATTGATTTATATAGGATATATTCAAATCTGTATACCAGAATCTGTTAATTATGTAGGACTATATTCTGCCGTAAGCTAATAATAATTTACAATTTTTTTATGTTTCCCTGGAATATTCCAGCAATCAATCATACTTATGTACCTTCGAAGTTCTTATTTAAATCGATTAATGCAACAAACGCGTACGAAATGTTGTGAAATAAATTGTTATGAAGTACATTTGAGGCCAATAAATACCTTTCTGTAGCCTACTGCTTCACTTTGTTTATATTTTCAACAGCACACATCTCGATCTACTTTTCTCCCAATAATTTATTTATGAAGCAAATCTATTCTATGGACATCCCCACTATAAGTTGGTGACTTAAGATTGAGGGTCTGCAGCAAGTCTATCATGAAGTGAGTATTGGTGCGACGTGACCGCCGGTAATATGAGGCGGACGTCTATCAGCGAACGTGATGCTTTTACTAAAGGATGCCAATGGCTTCAAGGTTCTTCAAGGACGTAGAGAACTGAGTTTTCGAGTTCAAGTAGTTGGGAACGTGTTTTGGTATACTTGCGGCTTTGATGTAAGTATCGGATAACATGAAGTGGAATGTTGACAGATTTTTTCTGTCAGGTAGATTATCTGACACTTATTCGAATTGAATAAAATTGGCTCTTATGATGTACTGTACAATTATCGAATATTAACAACAGGCTAGCTATCGAGATATTTTGTATTAAAATCTGATCAGCGCCTCTGGCGGGCGTCGTAGGAACTATATTGGCTGTGCATTTCAAATGTCAAAGATTCTATACTCAACAGTACCGACTGTAGAAACTAGTGCCACTGTTCCTACTGATTATGGGATTTGCATGTTTTTACGTGGTCAATCTTACAGAATTCTCTATATTAAGAGGCCTAAATATATATCTTCTATTTTGTATTTTAAAATGTATATTTCTACGTTTCTAAAGTTTTTCTGTGAATGTCCAACTGTGAACTTTAGTTTATTTTCGTAGAAATCGCGGTTTTTTAATGTAAGTTTCTATTCATTCTATGTTAAATAAATTGGTTGGAAAAATATTAACTTCATTCAAATGCAGACTTCGTATCTATTTTGAGCTATTCAAAATGCTATTTAAAAGAAATAAATCTTGATTTTTTAACTATACTTCACAAGAAATATTGTTTATTCTAGTTAATTTTAACTATAACATTTTTTCTAATCTATAAAAGAATAATTCAATGTATATTAATTTTATATATATTTTTAATTTGTTTGTTTGTTTGAGCGCGTGAATCTCAAAAACAATTAGTCCAAAATGCAAACATATTTAACATCGATTACAGCCGGTAACATAGCTATCGAAAAATGTTTATACGACAATCGGTTCAGGGCCTCTAGCGGGCCTCGTAGTAACTATCTTTGCTGTATATTTTAACTGTCAAACTCTCGATACTCGAAAGTGTCACAAAGTTCCGACTGAACAAAATCGCGCTATTGTAGTGATACGATACTTACGATAGGCACTTTTTCCTAAGGCCTTTAGTTTTTATATTCAGGTAGGTTTTCTATGATATTCCAAGAATTTCTGTGAATAAAGGGAAAAACAAAAAGCTGTTAAACCGGGGTAAGTAATAGAATTTCAGGAAACGGTTCCTTTGTTTAAGACATGTTACTTCTACTTACAAAACAAACTTGTATCATATTGTTATTATGTATAGAAAACCACTTTGAAAGGAAATAGTCATATTAGTTGACATTTTCAGAGCGAATTCATACTACCATACTTAGGTACATACTCATATCATAAATGCGGAAGTCTGTCTGTTCGTCTGTTATGCATTAACGGCTAAGCCAGTGAAGTGACTTTGAATTTTATTGAAATTATTTAATTCAAGCGAATACCCCCGGAACTTTTACTAGATCATCTTGCAAAACAACTTGAACACTAGTAAATGTTTTAGAAAACAAACCGTACGTAGTCCAAGTGCAGTAGGCTGTCGGGCAATCGAAACGCAATAGCCCTCGTGGTCGTGCCTCGCAATTCCTTAGGGTGCCATGGTCAAACTGAAAAAAACAAGAGAGTATTGATAAGGCCTTAACTGTCTGTCAGTCACCAACCTGTGTCGCATGCACTGTGCTAGTTAGATAGTTGACATTTTGACAGATGATGTACAACATATTTCTGTTGTCACTATGATAACAAATAAAAGACTATTGACTTGTAACAAAAAAAAAACAGAATAAAATACATATTTGAGGGGCACCCATATAACAGATGCGATTTTTTTGCCATACATTTTTGCGCGTGTCCACCTAGCAATTGGCCGTTTTATTATTCTACTCAAATTGACTACGAGCGTAGCCGCGCGGCTTAGCTAGTTAGTACCCATACAAAAGCTCATGAGCATTCTATCTTTATAAAGGAAGTTAGTAATATTACTCCACGTTTTCAAAGCGATGTGAATGTGAAAGTTTGTTACACAATCAAGTCTCCAAGGTCTTGAGATGATGACGAAACTTAAACCGACTTGAGGAAATGTCTAACCACTTTTTACTTCAACGGCTTGTGCCCTAGAGACTTACTAAGAAATATGATTTGCCTTGTTCCAATCAAAAGGAAGACGTCTTTTAGAAAAACGGGTCTTTTGAACGAATCAGTTGTCATCGGTTCTTAGAAGGAATTTTTTATTTTGGTTTTAAGGATTGCTTTCTTAGAAATTGTCATGTATAGCCACTTGTAATCTGACATTTTGAATAATTATAACTTAATTTTATCATAAATGCGAGATGAGAGATTTAGATTCGATTATTTTAACAAACACTCCTCGATAATAAATATAACATTTACATTATCCAACCTGTTGTACCTAAAGGTGGAGGAGGGGTTGTATTTAATACGTTTCGCCATGTATAGAGTTAGTATAAGTTAACAGGCACCGAGACTAAACTCCGGGTTAGTATTCAGAAATATTCTTATTTAGATAAGAAAAGACCAAGAGCACTTTGCCCGAACCTGAAACCTCATGATCAGCTGTCGTATATAGGGCCGACAGCACCACAAAGGTAGTAAAAAGTAACCTACGTAGTATTGATATGTTGTATACGCACATGTATTTTCATGCACGCACGAGAGATTGAACATTTCACAGTGCTATTCGACAAATGTCCGTACTCTGTCATTTAGCCGTAGTATTTGTCACATAGGAGGAATAGGCTTTCACCGTTTAATTAGCCCAACATTCAAACGCGAATGCAATTATGACCTAATTACTGAACTTGTCATCAAACACGCTTAGAACACTAATAATTCAGTCTAACTAAAATCAAAATTAACACTCTCAGGACAGTAGCGCGATTCTTTACAGTCAGTAGCATCGAATATCGAGAATTTGAAATTTAAAATGTGCTGTAAGAATAGTTCCTATGACATCCGCTAGAGGCGCTGATTAGATTTTATACAAAAATTATCTATAGCCTACCGGTTGTTGATACAATTTTCGATAGTTGTAGAAAATCGCGGTACAGTTTTTTTAAGTATGTATGTTCCTACGGTTGATACTATGGAAGAGCGAGGGACATTTAAAATTACTTCCAATGGTGTCTTCTAAATTTAACGTGCTCCTCTAACACTGCTACTATTTCCTCACGAGGTTGTGGAAAAAAATCCTTCTCATATACGATCTTCAAGTACTTAGTTGTTTTGGATCTGGTTGAACTTTCAGTCCGTTGTTTGTATTCTTGTAAAGACCTGCGACTCAAGCAACATGCTTAGTGCGAGAGTTTTCTTTTTAGATATTGAAGACCAGAAGAAAATAATGCTTGTGAAATGCGATGAGAACCCGTGATTAGCGGACTTATGACGTATCTCAGTTGGCAACTAGAGTACATCAAATTGATGGCCACTATTCACTACATTGCTGCTTTGACGTAACGTGTCAATCATTATAATTTAAGAGACAAAGCAATGTACATCATAGTGACATTCAAATCGTTTTCAACTGAAATGCATGATAGTGAACTGAACTGAAATGCATGCGGTTTTAATTTAATAGTCGATAGTTACTCGATTGTCGATATTCAATTGTCGGAAATCTCTGGACCAATATATAGTTCGTTAACTAAAATCAAATCCCACCAATCACAGCAGATCGGCAAGTCGTAGAGCGTCTGTTGAGTTCGCAACATAATCAGAGGGGATACCGTTAATCTAAAGTTAGCCGGTGGTACCGAGGAACTATGAGCTCGCCGCTCGCATGACAATCACGAGTAACTACTTGACTTGCTCTGTATTTATATACAAGTAGATAGTAGGGGACAGTGGGTGCATCTGTAAAGAGTAATAATGTATTTTATCTAAATATTTGTCGTTCATTTTAAAAGATTCACTGGCCTTTTGTGGTTTTAGTTTCAAGACAATTCAGGTTTAAAATGACGTATGATGGTCAGCTCTAACAGAGTAATCAAAATTTGGGAATCGTTACATCGAAAAATCGATATATCGGTCTCATACAAATAAAGTAATATTTGCCGTAACCGCTCTTCGTATTTGGAAAAGTCACATACAATCGAAATATTTACAGGGGCATACATAAGCATACTGTGGGCATTTTCATGGATATTGATGATATTATAAGTATGTTTCAGCATATTAGGCAAATCAAAGCAAAACCGGGGCAACCTAGATTTCATATAATAGAAGCGTGACACTCATCTCTCACTTTTAGGCGATAAAAATGATTCCTGAAAAGCATCACTGATGTGCCAAAATTCGCTTTTGTGGTCAGAGAATTGCCTCCATTAGTCCAGCATTTGTTCAATGGCCGAAAAACCTCTCTCAATGTTACAATTGTATTGATTTGAGAGTTATTGTCAACCAATTGAATAGGACTATGGGGCTTTTGTCATAAGCCTGTTCCTTCCATCTGGATGAATGGAATATCTGAATAGCTCGCGGTAGGCTGGATTTCAACAATATTGTGTATTTTGATAGTCGAAATAGTTTCGCTTGTAAAGTATTTTAGTGAACTGTTTTATAAATAAATTCTGCAGTGCACGGAATAAAATTGTTGGACATAGGACGTTACATTATTTAAAAATATTCGAAACTCATTAGCCTCTTCTATCCTAAAGATTGAAGGCACGTTGTATGTGGCGTTTTTCTTACGTATATAAAATTTGTCTATTAAAAACTAAACTACGTGCTCTTTTTTACATATTAATGTCGATCAAACGTACCGGTGAACAAAATGAAAGTGACCAATTGTTATTGAAAACGTTCCATTTATCGGCCTTGTCATCATATAGGTGTCGTTCTAACGAGTGCTGTTTCTATGACAACAATAAACAACAACAATACGAAAACTACAAGACCAAAACACTAAAATACCTTAATAACCTTTTAAAAGTAGTTACTAGAACGATTTTTTCATACAAAAATAATGTTTGTAGTTGTACAAACAATACGATTCCTTCCAAAACATGATAATATTTTACTAACATTATGAAATATGAACTCAGTAAGTCTTGTTTTCGTATTGACACACCCTGAGGCAATTTAAAAGGTAAATTTCATCAGTAATAAGCTTTGTTCATACTAATATCCTCGTGGGATTCCCGTCCCGAACAAACTTCGATACTTTTCTAACATTACAATTTTGTAATTTTCCGATGAAGGTTTTTGTTTCCTGATATAGATCTTACTATATTCGTAAGGTTTGCTACACATATATATAACTTGCCACAAATCTGCGTGCAAGGTTTATCCGACAGTGCATTTTCGTAAATACGATGAATTTTTGAAGTTTCCTTACAAGGTTTCGCTACGGCGATATTCGCTAGAGACTATGTTCACTGAGCGATGTACAGGTTGTTGTTTTTGTTTCTCTCTTTCGTTGTCATTATTTTGATCATTTTTCTTTCTTTATATAGGAAATATATCGCACTATGACGTTACAATCTATTCAGCTCTTTCTAACTTCTTTTAATTGGGATTGGAATACTGGTGAAACACAATTTATCTGTACTAGCAAGTTGTATGGTACTAACACGACAGTGACAAAGTATACTCTCCGTCCCAAGTTCAATCGGTTACTATGGACTTTCAAAAAGACAATTTGCCTTAATATACTACCTGGAGTGTCGATTACGTACTATATTAATGTTATACATCTATTTTATAATTCAAGTTTAACTATATGCTTAAACATATATTTTATATTGATATAAATTTATTAAAAAAAGCTTTAAGAATAATACCAGATTTCAGAAGCAAAATCGAACTGTTCTATCAAACTTTCAATACGAACATTTCGTTAACGTGTCGTACTAATCAACAAAGCGTAACCATATTCCCGTCGGCATTTTTGTTGCAATTTAAAAGCGAAACACAATCGCCCGAAAAATTAAAACGAGAATACGTTAGTTTAACTAAAATTTGTTCAAACCTGACCTCATAAAATAGTATTTTTTCACGAGATATTCGCAGCACGAAATCCGATTTTAATAGACTAAAACGGATTTCGTTCGCAATGACGGCCAATTAAACAAATTGGGGCGAAAAGGATGCATGGTCATTAATTCTGATGTGCCGTAGGCTTCAGTGGATCGTAGGGGTGAAGGAATATCTGATTGATGCAAACTTTGACTGTAATTACTTTCGCGGCTTTTCTGTTTAAATTGGTAAGTAGTGCATTAAAAATAAATAGCAATGGTATATCATTATTGGAGAGTACCTATGGATACGTATTTTATTTCAATGAGTAATCTTTTTGGCGAAAGTCGAGACCCAGTGTGATAATTTTAACAAGTATTTTGTTATCTCGTAATTATCACTAGCTATAACGCTGAAGGAACACACCTCGTGGATATTCCGTTGTCATGGTCTGAGAGATAACACTTTTAAGCTTGGATTTTTAATTAGAGGGTTTACCTTAAAATACCCAACCAAAAAATGAATGTAAAAAGGAGATGAACTTGGCCTGACATGCTACCGCGCGTCTAGATTAGATTGTGTTAAAATAAATGCCTATTACGAATGTAATCTCAATTTTATTTGTTTCAAATACCACAATTGATATAAAATAAGTTCGGGGTTTTACAAAACAAATGATGTTTTGATATCTACCGCTTCCAGGAAAACAAAATATTAGTTTGTGTCCATTGCCTCAAGCGTCCAATATTTGTCCTTATACACATTAAATATAGGACATTACTGTGTAGAAATACAGATTAAAAACATTATCAAACTTATTGTGATAGCAGAAGTAATTTTTTGGCATTGTAGCAAGTGGCGTTCTCACATGACTCAAAATCACGCCTTTTTCCAATATTATTAGAGACACTAGACAGAGACCAAAGACCAAGTGGCGCTAGTATAATCTTTTCTTCTTATTTTATATATTATTGCCTGATTTTAAGATTATATCTTCTGACCATTTTTGTTAGAAAGCAGCGTCTCTAGGAGCATAAAATAGTGTTAATAAGTTCAAATGCTGATTCAGAAAACCGTTCGGAAATCCAAATCGTGTAATTGCTTCCAAATAAATGAGTTCCTGATAACAGTCGAATATTTTCAATTGAGATAATAAAATACGTGGTTTCGTAAAGGCCAACGTCCGCACTTCCATATCCATTGCTATTCCGAATCAAGTTTATTTAAGTGAAGATTTGAAAGCCACAGTGGCTGGCGTTGAGCCAACAACCAAATAAATTCTATACGAATGTGGCTACTCCATAATTGTCGAGATGCAATTGCCTGGGCTAATATTTCTGGTCGATTTGCGAAGGGTTAGAGAGTTTATTGAAGGTGAATGGCATTTTCATAGCTTTTAGGGTTTATTTAATGACGTAGAAAAATATTCACGGTTTTTGTTCTTTCTTTAACTTTCGCCAAAGTTGAGAATTATGTTGTCGTAACTTTACCATTCTCTTTTCTGTTTAGTGCACTTGGGTTGACTTTTAACTACATTCTTATAAGAAAACTTTTTGTCTGTGATAGTTATAAAAAGTCTCTCTTTATAAAGCTCTCTAAAATCGTTACCGTAACATGCACTAGTGATAAATATACATGCATAGAATCACGCTTTTTTCCATATTTTTTGGTCAGAAAACGCCACTTGATATTTGATCGCCTTACACCTTTGCTTCACATCCATATATCTTGTCGTACAGGACCGCCGGGAATACTCGTACATACAAGTGATGAAATATATCAAAATAGCGACTTTATAAAATTTGATTCGATTGATCGATTCAATTATTAACAAAGGAATACTTGTAGAGTTATTAAACGTTTGAGTAGAGCTAGTTAGTCGGTAATTAAGGTTGTAATTCTTCGACTCAATGATATCGAAATTTCAGCCGGCTGATCAAACGATACACTAAATTAGGTGGAAATAGTGTGAAATACACGGCGCCGTGATACGCTCACGTTCAATTTGTATTTGCAATTTATAGCATAATTAGTTTTATATGATTTCTTATTTTCTACGCATTTTTTTATGCTCTATACAATATATCAAACTTTAAAAAAGAGCATACATAGCGCGATTTGTTCTACAGTCAGCACTATTAAGTACTAGATACTTATAGTTTGACATTCTATAAAAAATATCTACGGCACCCGCTATTGCCCTTAGTAAGGGGGGTTATCACGTATCTCAGTTGACAACTATTCGAAATTCACTGTGCTATATATACATTGTTGTCTCCCTTCGACTATAGTGATTAACACGCTCTGTCAAAACAGCATCGTATTTCATAGTGGCTTGGAATTTGACGTACACTAGTTGTCAACTGTGATATGTATAAGATGATAAGGCCGCTGGATGGTGAATCGAGTCTGATACCTTGTGATCAGTCGTATAAACTATAGTCTTGACCACAAGAAAGAAATAAAAATACGAAAAAGAACAGTGATTTCTTTGCAAAAAGATTCTATGATGAAAACTATTTGTTTATTATTTAAAACGTTATGCTAAAAAAACAAATTAAAACGCAATGTCGAGATAGATTCACAGATAGTTGTAACTGCATTCTGGCTGAGATTTGTACAATCGTAAACACTCCGCGATACAAGGATTATATCCGCAGCGTTGCGCTACTACTGAACCAGATTCTACAATACTGTTGCACTTAATTTAAGCTCAAAATGTACCGAAGGATAAAAAGAGTACGATTTCCAGTTAAATTCGTAAAATAGATTAGAGCACAGCGTTCTTTAAATTTAAAGGTGTTTTTCTATCCGGTATGATTATATTTTTGTGGCTTTGTTGCAAAAGTACCTAGATTAAGTGGTTAATAAGATTTAGAATGCATTTTTTATGTAGGAGTGTGCTAGGTGTGGGTAAGTTTAGATTAGATTTTCTGACAAGCATATATTACTGTAAGCAAGCTTTTCGATATCAACCGTTTATTCTTCACATTTTGCTTCATTTTTTTTTATTTTGCACTACAGAAATTGTTAGTACAGGAGTTGTACTAACAATTTCTCTAGTGTCGCAGGAACTTTTACAGACATACAAACGACGGACAAAAAGTACAACCAGACCCGAAACAAATATTTGTGGATCGCACAAAGAATAATTGTTCCGTGTGGGAATAGAAACCACGATCTCCCGACGCAATGGTAGTGGCGTGGCGACCTCCTTAACCACTATGCCACGGTGGAAATGTAGTGTAGTTGCCACTGACAGCATGGTACTAAGTCTCAAATTTTCACTTCTTTGGTAAAAAAAAAGTCAAACAAAAAAATAGTAGTGATCGTTCAAGCTATCGGCTAACCTGACTAAAATATATTTAAATACCTTGCCATAGGTACATCATTTGCAGCCAACCTAGATATGCTAAGGCTAAGTTTTAAAAGCAAAGGTTACTTAAAAGGCTTTTAAATTCATACCAACATCCATTCCGAGATTGGTTCTCAAAAATTGCTACTTAAGATGTTGGTGTTGATCTCTGAAGACCGCGGCGCTGCAATCCTCGTAATGCACCCGCCGACTTTGTGGCCTCACCGTCGACACCGGCATGAATTTACTTTTTATACTGTACAAGTGCTTCGCAGAAGTCATGGTTGAAATAATGACTTACCCCCGTTTCTGAGGTATATTTAGCGGTAGTTTATCTATTCAATAGCGTTTAAACTCATACAAAAATGACAGTTTGAGTAGATTCACTAGCGCTAAATGTGCCTCAGAAAGCGGGCATTAGAGAGGTAAATACATTAATTTATTATTCATTTTGATACCTTACCACGGCTAACTTAGCCGTAATTTTGATTGATTGATGTAAAAATAAATAATATTTTTTAGGTATATTCAGTTGCTTGAGTTTGCTTTCATGTCTCGTAATAGCCAAGAGTTGCCTTGACATTCCTTCACATCGGAAGTCAGGAACCCATTTACCACAGAAAAAAAAACAGTATGAGTGTTTGTCTAAAGTGTTGACGGAATAAAATTATATGTGTTTCTGGTCTCGAAGTTAGATTTCCTAATTTCACACCAAATTCTGTCTTCACTCATTCATATTTCAGTCGCAGTTAGTACAAAAACTTTATTATACCTCAGCGGCAGAAAAAGTGGCCCAAGCGCTTATCGTGAATTTGTAAACAAATTAAGTAATATATGAAAGATATATTGTTGTAAGTAGTTGCGAAGTGATCTGTTTAGTGTTATGAAGTGTTGAATTTCAGATTAATTTAAGTGACGGATGACGTTTTCTAACAATGTGTGTTAGAACTGAATTCAGTGTTGATTCGAGAGGTCAGTTGAATTCTGTATTTTGAAATATTGCTGCACGGAAACGATTTTCTTTATGATTTTTATTGATTATTGGTCTATTTAGATTTTAGAAAAGATTTGAAGATGCCACTTACTGCTGAACAAGTGGCTTAGGTGGTCTTGTTGTCCGATCAGGGCCATTACCATTGAGAGGTGGCTGCATTTTTCAATGTATCGCGTACCACTTTAAGGTCTGCGATTAGGAGGTATCGTGAGACTGGTCTCTACACGCGGCGACCAGGAATTGGACGAACACGATGTACATCCGCAAGAGATGACCGATTTGTTAACCTCGAGGTGCTGAGAAACCGCTTTCTGACAGCGTTTGAGATTCACTAGAGGCTTCAAGCGGCACGCGGAGTCATTCTTAGTGAACGGAACATGAGGCGAAGGATAAAAGAACGTAATTTACAGGTAGGAAGACCAACCCAAGTACCAGAACTCGAGAGACACCATCGAGTTGCGCGATTACGATTTGCTCGTAAGCATGTGAATTGGCTATCGACCAATGGAGCAAGTTCTTGTTAACCGATGAGTGCTGAGTAGCATTAAGAGCACCAAATGGTCGTGAGAGAGTCTAAAGACGCCATTAAGGACGGTTTTTTCCCAACACAACACGTCAGACGGTCAGTTACAAAGGTAGGTCTGTTATGGTATGGAGAGGTGTATGTTTGGAGGCACGTACAGAGCTTGTCATCGTAGATCAGCGCCTAACAGCAGCCGGGTACATTGAAGAAATCTTTCAAGACCATGTTGTACCACTTATGGATTTCATTGGTCGGGAGGATTAACTCTAATGCAGTTTAATGCGCGCGCTCATAGCGCCCGCGTTGTGGAATCGCACCTTGCTGATATCGGGATTCAAAAACTGGCTTAGCCTGCTCACAGTCCAGACATCAACCCCATAGAACATGTCTGGCACATGCTAAAAAACAGTGTATGCGCACTGCCCAACCCACCAGAATCACTTGGTGAGCGAAGAACCGCTCTAGTCAGAGTGTGGGATAAAGTTCTTCAAGAAGTAATTAAAACATCCTCCAAAGCATGCCAGAATGCATTCAGGTCACCATAAATGCTAGAGGAGTTAACACGCGGTATAAACTAGATTTTTTCTTTGGTGCAGAATTAGGTTTTTGCAAAAACTTTCAGTAAGCGATTTCGACAAAAGCTGTATTTTTTAATTTTTCCCATTTTTGATTAAAAATTACGACTATTTAGTGTAAATTGTAACTAAACTTGTGTATAAACTGTTCAACTTATAGTTATAGCCAAAATAGTAACCATATATTGATATTCTAAAAAGTTTTATCGTAGTTTTGCTTTGGGCCACTTTTTCTGCCGCTGAGTGTATTAACACATACCAAACAAACTAGCGCAAAAGAAAAACATATTATAATAACATGTGACAAGAAGTTTACGTTGATATCTCTCAGGCATGTTGAACGTGAACAAAAACTCGCATGCGAAACAAAAAATGTGTCAAGGGAGTGTTCGCGGCGTGCCGTACTTTTTGTCTTTTCTCTAGAGAAAAGTGCGCGGTTATTATAAGTGTTGGGCGAAATTCGCTTTTGTGCATTTGCTGTTTTTGAATCTTTTGTGAAATGAAATGTACATACCTATATGTATACATACTGTTATACTGAGGGTTTAGACAGTGGTGTATTAAATACGCATAAAATTTCGCTATTTAGAATCTCAGTCTCCTTTTAATAGGGGGCGAGCTTATTGCCATTTTGCAGCACGTCATTAAACCCCAGACTACTTATTGAGAAATATTCTAATATAAATCAAGAAAGACAAATAGCACTTTGCACAACTCAGAAATTGAATCGATGAGCTGCCGGAAACCCTACCTATAAACTAATTTGCTGTCGCTGAATAAATTTTTAACAAAATGAATTTTTAAACATACTCATTATTTCGTAGACATTATTAAGTATTATGGACTATGTTTTCTGTTATATTTCTTTAAATAAACTAGAAAAAGGAGGCAGTGGAATGAGTACACCCTCGACGTTTTGGCTTTAAGCCGAGCGTCTTGATCACTGGGATACGAGATAAGAGAAATATTTAAAAATAAAATAATGTACTGAAAGCATTTGGTAGATAAAATCAGGTAAGTAATATCACAGAGTGTGCACATTTATGTGATGATTTTTGACCTTATTCTATCTAAACTAACGTTTTGCTTACGCGACTAGGGTAGGTATTAAAAACTATAACATACGGAGCAGCGATGCGTGATTAATTTGTTTTTAACGAAACCCTGCAACGTGCACTTAGCTTCTATAGTTTATTAGTTTCAAGAATTATGGTTCTTCTGCATATTCTCTACGTGGTGTAAACACGAAGTGATTTAAGATTTTACTTTTTAAATACTTGCAGTGGGCGAGATTTAAAAGTAACGCTGATGGAAATCGTCGCTTACTTTATTACATTTTGTTTAAGTGGATCGCGGGAGTAGTTTGAACTTCACTAACTAACTTTATATCTACTGCTACAGAAGATGTCTGGCTTAAAGCAACATACGTAATATCATGTCTTTATTCGCAAAAGGTGTAGGCTTGGGTATATGAAATATATATACCCACGTTTCACCATTGACAATGTTAGTCTCGTGTAAAAACAAAAAAAAAAAATACTGACAAAAAGTTCTAAAAAGTCTTTACTCAACATTTCTGGACTTTTAAGACGGTGATTAAAACCGCATAGGAATTTCATCATAAAAGTATTTATCTATAGTTATCATTAACTATTCAGAATTATGTAATGTCTTTTATGAAATGAAAGTAGTATTCATTATTACTATTCTGGATATCTGCTGAATGGAAATATTAAAAAGAAATTTCTTTCTTTACTTTATTCTACCAGAACCTTTATTTAAATAAAACATCTCAGAAATTAAATAAACCGAAGCTGAAATAATTCTAAATTAATTAAATTTGAGTAATACGCTTATTTCTTTTCTTCAGTCAAAATATTCGGCTTTAACAGGAGAGGTCTAGCTTAAGCAATTTCTGAATTAAATGTGCCGGAAAATTCCGAGTGAGGATTTAAATTCCAGAGGTCCTACTGACCTTAGTTTTTCTTAGCTTTTAGAAGAATTAATTTGTAGTTTTAGGAAAAGTTGAGGTGTTTCCTTACGTATTTTCAAGTTTGTAGTTATTTTAGTCAGGATGTTATGCTTATGTTTGTTTGTCGTTTTTCTGGAGTCAAATGTTTGACATTTTAGTTTGTAGACATGGATTTGTTTCGTTCTTTTTCTCTGTCTTTTTTTAAGACAACTCTCGCACTTGGAAGCGCTCTAGTATCGCTAGGACTTTTACAAACATATAAACAGCGGACACAAAGTACAACCAAATTCAAACAACTATTTATGGTTCGCAAAGATAATTGTTCCGTGTGGGAATTGAACCCACGACCTTCCAACGCAGTGGTTTCAGCTACCTCAACCACTGCGCCACGGAGACAGTCATCCATCGTTTCAGGGAGAGTCAGACAGTCATCCATCGGAATCTATCCTTTCAGAGATTAATCGCTTCTCTTTGCATTTGTAGAAAACTTTCATACCAGCAGCAAGCACTACACTTCAAAGGAATATTTTAAAGGCAGCACTAAAGATGATAATACCGCAGTATAGGTGTGTGCTTATCACCCCGATCACGTAAACCTCGGTGGACATACGTGCATGCGGTGTTTAGACAGGACGCAGTGGTATAACGTGCTTCCGTACACTCGGTGTACTTATTGAAACGTATACTATATCTTGGGGAGCAGAGTATTATAACTGACAGCAATTTTTGCCGAAATAAAGTAAAGACGGGCTGCTTTGGTTTGGCATAAGTTGCTGTAACATATTGCTTTGTATAATGTTTTATTTTGTCTGTAGCCTTTATTTATCTGCAATGATAGACTTTCGAGTCAATTAACGATTTTTTACCGCTACTGATACCAGGACCATAATTTCCTTTTATTTTTAACTTGACAAATGTTGTATGAAAACCGAATAAGCGACCCTAGCGGACGCCGTAGGAACTAATTATATAGTAAATTTAAAGTGTCAACTTCTCAATTCTCGTTAATAACGATTGTAAAAAATCGCACGACAGAATTATCCTACCACTAGACGGGATAATCATACTCTACATACTGTATTTTGGCAAAGAATCTGAACAATAAACCGTTTGTTGATCGACAGTAAAGTTTGAAAAACAATATTTTCATCCTCCAATTTTACTATGTCGTAAAAGAATAATAGTCAAATATTTAGCATCTGCACTTTTTTATGAAATAAAAAGGACAAGCAATCAATTTTCAATACGATACCTATTCGACACTTTTGCGGCACCAAAAATACATGAACAGTAGTCTGTTATTCATTCAAACTCTGCCGTGAGCGATTGCATGCGACATAAGTCTGGTTTTAGAATCCCTAGTCAAACCAAAAATATTACTTAGATTTAATAAAGTGTGGCAGGAAGTGGCTGATGATCGAGACCGGAGTAAGAGTTTGGGGAAGATCTCTGCCTGATAACGGGACAGTATAGGTTAAAAAAAACCTCGATGCTTCGGTAACTAGATAAAGCCATGTAAACTTAAATGATATAACATTGCAATTATTTTATGAGAGTGAGGGAATAAAGACAGTGCCGGTTTCACACGCTTGGTAGTGTAAACGATATCCTGCACCGTTGGCTAGTTTTAATTAAATTGGCTGCCGTGGCCCAATATCGGGACACTCCAGGACACTGTTTTATAGTACCATTCCTTTCTCATGCTTGAACGAGGATTGTTTTGGCATGTGTACAACACTAAAAAGGCGATTTTCATCCACTCTTCACTAACGAAAACCGAGTGGCTATCGAAAAATAAAACCGACCAAGCGCGACTTGGACTCGCGCACGAAGAGTTCCGTACCAAAAAAATACGAAAAGACACGTTTATTGTTTGGGGCCCCCCTTTTTATATTTTTATCTGTTGTTATAGCGGCAACGGAAATACATAATTTGTGAGAAATTCAGCTTTCTAGCTATCACGGTTTATGAGATATAGCCTAGAGACTGACAGACAGCGGAGGCTTAGTAATAGGATCCCGCTTTATCCTCCGGGTACGGAACCCTAAAAACCAAATCAAAGTTGAAAAGTATTCTTAAAATCATTTTTTAAGTAATTTTCGGTCAAACGCTCGTTATTCGATAATACCGATTGTAGAAAACGCGCCACATATTCCGAGTTTCTAGTCAGAAATATAGTCAAAAATCCAGTACTAATCTCGTTCTAAATAAAATATTTCATCACGTGGCGTGTGCAATATTCAAGGATGCAGGTGGGTGTCAACAGTGACAATGCAATTTTGCTCAAAACCTCCCTAGAGAGGTTTATAAAACCTTCGTGGTAAATATTGACAAATCCTTTACGTGTATTGTGAGTTGATGTTTGTACATTTACTGTCTTATTAATAAGTATTGTGTAAGCTCTGATTACTGTTACAGTGTTTTGTCTTTTTCACTCATGCAGTTTCATAATTTGATCGAAAGTGACAAAACATGGTATAATTAGTTGCTTACAAAATTTTTCTTTGTATAACAAGTAATGTTTAAACAGACTTTAGGTTCACTATATAAGGTAGCATTACGAATTTTAAGATGACTACCGACATTACATTTTAAACCGATTATTAAAATTTATTTCAAATCAGCTAACACTCATGAAACCAGATTGAGAATTGAAGCTTAAACCGGCTTAAATAGGCCACGATCAGTTTGAAAAAAATGTTTCATACTAAATACAGATCAATTTTGTATTTTTCTTGGATGGGAATTCAAAACACTGACTGAAAAAACATGCACTGAAATTCAGACATAGAGATAACAAGAAAATCAAAAGATCTTTAGAAAACAAATTCTGTATTCATCTCTCTATATTTGTTTAAAAAATACTTTTGAGATTTTAACTTAAAAACACATAGAAAGTTGGAACTGTTATTTTAATCAAAAGTCTTTAGACTTTCAAATATACTTAGGCTTTCATCTTTACGAGTAATGATCATAACTTGGCATATCAAGATCAAAGCTATGCAAACACGTTCTTCATCGATTTGCGATGATTAAAGAGAAAAATATCTTCAATTTAAATACTGACGTTTTTATCAATGTCTTATTTATTCAGAGAGGTGATTATGAAGTACCTGGCCTTTGTTATTGAGTAGCTATCGACAATTTTGTCGAAGATTTTTTTTTTAAGTGTACTTCAAGGAACCTAATTTGTCATTTTTTGTTATGTTATTGAGGGCATGCAGAGTCCCCAACCCGCACTTGGCAAGCGTAGACTCAAGGCCTAATCCCTCTCTCGTTTGGGAGAAGACCCTTGCCCAACCGTGGGGAATTAAGGGTTTATAAAAAAATGCGAATCTTTTGTTTTAGATTGGACACATGCGTGAAAGTTGGTCATCATGCTATGTATATGATCTATATTGGTGTCATCACCTTTTTTGGCGCGAGTTTCTACACCTTAAATTTATTCATAATTTTATAAATTTGATGTAGCAATGCATATCTCAAAACAAAGTTTTTGCTAGAATAAAGGCAAATAAATTCACAACAGTTTCCTACAGTGTACACAACATTTTGTTATGAAAATAAAATTTTTGGCCAAAGCTTCAATGGGCACTGAACTGCACTGCATTGGAAAGTTAATTGCCAATAAATAAATACTGAATGGTACAAAATTATGTTTCAAATTAGGCATCAGTAGAAAACACAGTTAGCAAAAATTTTTGTCTGCCTACTAAAGTTAGGCTTGTGTTACACTACCCTTGAACTGTATTTTATATTGAGACACTTTTGAAGAATTGTGTAGCTAATTAACTGTAATACCTGTTATTATATAGAAAACTGTTAAGTTACGAAGATTACTGTTATTTATTGGTACTAATTTTTGTACGCGAATCGTCACCGATAACTTGAAGTCTTTTTCTTTTTCTTATCGTATTATAAGTGGTCAACCTAGTGTCAAAGATGTTCAAGCCGCCGTAGGCCTTTGACGCGGCTTAACGAATGATCTTAATTGACAACAACCTTGGCCGATATAAAAAGAAAAGTTACAACTTAAAGAAAAATGGTTGTTACGTTTTTGTAACATTTTGGAAAAGTAGCCACTTACCAGCTTGCATGGGAAAAACCTAAACCTAGCTTTTGATTAGCTAACTTAGCTCTTTGTGTGACGTCATCCTTACAGTAGCCTGAAGGAAGGTGCTAAACTTCAGAGGTTCAGTAATTAAAAGTACATAAATTTGTTTTACTCGTTTAAATTATTTGTACACGTATTTTTCTTTTCCACTCCAAAAAGTAGTAGCTCGCTATTGAAACCAAGGTTTTATAAAAATGTACGGAAGATTTTTTGACTGTTTTGTACAGTCAAAAGCAAAAATATGTATACAGTGTAATTTACATTCACTATGAATTTATTATTGAACATTTTATTTCATAATCAATAGTGTTATTTCCTCAGGAACCACTCTATTTAAAACCGCATGAAAATCTGTTCCGTTGACTTCGAGTATCTCGCTGACAGACAAACAGACACTAAGAAATATTATATGCATATTAAAAAATGGAGTGATAGTACCCTAATACGCAGAAGCGTCAACGAAAAAAAAACGGACAAAATATACCAACAATAGAATAAAAAAACGCTGTGGTGAACTGTCACATTCAGAACCTCGCACCAAATTCATATAATTTTCACACTCAACATAGTTCACAATTATTTGTCCTACATGTAATTGTTCCTCCACAAGTTGAATATAGAAGGTTCCATTAAAACGGTATGGAAGGTTCTAGACCGGAATTGTTTGGGTATTGGATAAAAGTAATTGTGTGGTGGTGCAAGTGTCGTGTGATCTCAATGCGTCCCGGTGGGCTGCGAATAAACGTGCACGGTTTTGGCTGGCCAGCATTTCTGGGAATAGTGTTGGTTTAGTTGGTTATGTAAGTTTAGTATATTTAATGCTAAAATTATAAAAACCTTGAGACGTCTTTTGCAATAACAGGTATAATAAACTTTACAAATAGTAACTTATATTACTAAGGAATTGCCATAATCACGCATATTATTAACCGACTTCAACAAAAGGAGGAGGATCTCAATTCAATTTTATTTTTTAATTCTGCTACTATCGGCCCACAGCGGTTTCACTCGGTTTCATAAGTTATACACCTTTCCAAATTTTATACTTAAATCTTCATCGATCTATTTGTGAAAATTTCATAGGAATCGGTTCAGGAGATTTTAAGTCTATCGCAAATAGACAAATAGATGTGGTGAGGGGACGTTATTTAATGTGTAGTGACAGTAGAGAGCTGTTTTTGTCAGATATTTTTTTACAAAAGTACCTAAAGTAGTATAAAATATTTGCAAAGTCAAATATAAGAACAATAAACAGCTAAAGTTGCTCAAAATATTTATAAAAAGTTGAGTACAAGAACAATAAATCACTACACTATCGAGCTCTCATTCATTACAATGGGCATATTCGAACAGACAAAAGGCACCTCTGCAACAATCATTTACTTTGATATACAGCAGTACTCGCAACTTTTTCATTGTTAATCTCTGAATTTATATTTTAACGGTTCCGTGAAAACGTCAATATATAAGTTTAAGGCAGACTCTTCGAATATTTTACAGAATTAATTAAGTAAGTATAAATTCTTTGTGTAGTGAATGTTTTTAGTCAGGACCATCATCACCCTTTTTTTATAAAAACTTTAGAAATGAGTATCCTATACAAGCATATATTTGATATACCTACTAAAATCGCAGTCATATGGATAAAAAAGTGTTAAATTGCGGCTATAACTTAACATTACATACATACTTACAAATATAAAAACACGCCTGATTCCCATAGGGGTAGGCAAAGATCAGAGAACGTCACTTAGGACGATTTTTGCAAACTTCCTAACCTTACATATGGGAACTAACGCGATACAAGATATTACCTTGGATTGCTCGACGTTTCGTATATTTGCGTACGTTATACTGGTCATGGTTGCAAGTACAATCATCTTAGGTCAAAGTTTAAAAAGCTATAAATTGTGGTCATTGTGTGGCGTGTCCAAATTATGGCCGAAAGCCGAGAAATCTTCTTTTCATCCCAAAAAAACCTGGTATTCGTTGGCACGTAAACAAACAGCTTCATAACAATTAATTACTAGCAATAAATAAAACACATAATTGAATCTAAATGCCGGATATAATGCTCATTCTTCCTCTGAGGCCATTATACTCCTAATTATAAAATTCTATCCATTTCCTTCCAATTTATTATGAAGAAACTTTTCAAATTAAGATCAGTAATTGATTCAATGTTCGATGAGGTAATTAATAGACGTATTTAATGACATACTGATAAAGTAAAATGTTGTCTTTCAAAATTGTTTGCTAAGAACGTTGTGTGTTTTTCATTAAGTCGGCTAATATTTATATGAGCTACATATTAATTCATATTGGAAGAAAATGTGACTCTAATTTTCTTCCTGAAATATAATATCAAGAATAACTTCTAGTGTTTGATATCATAACTCAAAAATGTATATCAATTTGTAATAATTAAAAAATATCTCATCTATGCTAATATTACATTATTCACAAAATAATATAATATAAAAATTACGGATTTCCCAGTGATTGCGCTGAGTTAAAAAGTTGAGGCTGAAAACCTCTGTGCCTTTATTCCTTCAAGTAATTAAAATGGTATACGCTCGCTAGTCGATAATATTGTTATCGTTATACTATAATACTAATATTATCAATCGCGCTTCTTATACTAACCAGACTTACGATATTTCCCTAAAACGTTAACCGAAGATTGAAATTTATGAAGAATGAATATATTTTTCTAAATGCATGCGCAGCTCTTTTGCACTCTCCTTCCATCGTAGCTTTACCTAAAGATTTTATCTCCTACTGCATACTTTTGCACCAAATCGGCACTTATTTTAGCTTTCCCAATACCCGGTGTAACAAGATTCGATCGCGATATTTTTAAATAAGATTCTATCAAACCTTTTTCGAAGGAATACTTTCGAAACAAATAAATAAGAAAACAATTGAATGTTGAAAGAAATGCGTAATGAGAAAACTCTTGAGGATTTCAGAGGCATTTCAATACTTATTATAGACGATTTAAAAAGTTTTGTATTGTTACTTTAATACCCTTATATTTTATTGAAAAAATATTTAAAACCTATAAGATTGTATTACATACTATCACGCCTGCTATACCCGAAAGTGTAGGTAGAGGTGCCCATGTATCAGAGGGCGAACCTATAATCACTTTCTACGACGTCAAACTTCGGCTACGACTAAAAAAAAAATGTAATATAAATTAGAAAATACCAATAGTACTTTGCTGAACCCGGGAGTCGAACCCAAGACTTCATGATCAGCAGTCAGATACACGTCCGCGGTCCGCGTCACAGCGACACACAAGTAGAATGTATTTCATTCATAGAATCGCTCTATTGTCATAAGCATTTTACAATTGACATCACTTGCATTGGCTCCTACAGTTACACTAGTGCACTTGTGTGGCAGGAAGCCAGACTTGTTAAATACATTGTTATAACTTGCTTATTGACTGCCATTAAAACGAAATTTCGTCTAATGTTGAACGTGTGAAGTAGACTTTTCCTATTGTATTTTGATTCAGAGTAGGCAGTATTGCTGAAGCATGTCTCATATTCATAACTTTTAAACTTTCTGCATAATTAATATAATATAATAGCTTAGGACACGGGAATTAACGCGAACACGCATTTAACCTTAAAATGCCTAACGTTTCGGCGCAGGTTGCATTCGTCGTGGTTGCAGGCTGACTCGTCAGTATATGTACAATGTACATACATATATGTCTTATATTATTGTAACATAGTTCTACCGACAGTTTATAACGGAAACAAACAAAATTTAATTCATTCAAATTCGTTTTCATTTATATAGTAAAGGCTCAATCTCGCATCTACTTGCAATCTCATATCGCGTTATATCTTTATGCAAATGCTTTTCTACTGATCCTTGCATCATTTTTGGAAAGACTCCAGGTCATTAGCGTTAGTACTTTGTGCATTCTGTTCGTCTAAAGACCGTCGGCCATAATATTCAGTAAAATATCCCAAAGCAAAATAAGGTTTTTCAGTAGATGTATGAATTAAACCATTATATGCATGAATGTTCCACCTCTATGAATATAAATGAGATTAAAAAAGTTTTTATGTTCTAACATCGTTTGAAAGTTATTAGGCTCATAGCTTGTGGTCAGTGCTTTTTGTAAGGGAAAAAGCAAGGTAGAGAAAATTTAATGAGTGGTAATTTTAGGGCGTTTGCACATTACTGTGATGGGATTTCGTATTGCAAATATTTGCGAATTAACTCGCATCGGAACGGAATGGTCACGCGAACCGTGGAACAGAAAAGCCTTGATGCACATAATCGTGAGGCATATTTAACTAAGGCGTACAAAATTATGACTTAAAAGTCTATCTCTTATTAAATAAATGTAGTGTTCGTATTATATATTGTTATTAACGCTAAAGTAAGTTCTATTGACTGGGAACTCCTTTCAATTTGATCGAGAGATTAAAATAGCTGAAGTAATTGTTGCCACTTGATGTCGAGCTATAAATAAAATGTTTTGGGGCCAATAAATAAGCGGGAAAGTAAGTTAGTAAAGTTTAATTATCTTGAATTATATAACATATACGAAAATCAAGGCAATAATGAATTATTATTTTGGTTTTATTGTTACCTGCAGTAAAACATACTTGCCGTATATTTTTGAGATATATAATTTGGTTAGAATAGTTTTCATCAATTAATCTGTGGTCAAAGGTTGCTCTTCTACGTATCCCATACTATAAATTATAATGTAATGCTAAAGATAAGAACTATAAAGTGAATACATATAATAAAATCAATGTAAAAAAATCGTTCACTCGTCAATGTAGTTTTCGTAAAGTTCAAGGCTTAAAGCCTCTAAAAATTAATCGTTAGAGAAAATAATTTATCGCATTCCTTCAATAATCTTTTGGAACGAAAGTAACTTTAATTCACAACATCTCCAATGCAAGCTTTAGTGTGTTTCCTTTCCTTCAACCTCCGCACATCTCACGAAATAAGGATTTACCACAAATTGAACGCAATACTCTATTCCATCTAAGTTTGTTCTTGCATTTAGTATTTACTAACTTCCTGTTTCAAGATGTATCTGTTATTGTTGCTTTTACTGGGTGCATGTGCTATTCAGGTTCTTTGAGTATACAAATTTTATGCCCCTTGAAAATATTGGATAAAATAATGACACAAATGTTTCTGGTAAAAAAATTACAAAACGGTACGTTGGTTTACCACATAGAATATTATTTACAAAATTTAAAAAAAAAAAAACATTGTTTGAGTCAATTTTATCTTTTAAAACTAGAACACACTTTCTGATGAACAGAATTCATTAAAAAAACTAAATATCGAGTTTTATATATTACACAGCGTAAAAATGAAGGACAGCCATTGAACACAGCAAACAAAATTGAAACAAAAATCGTGTTATATTTGCAACAATTAAAAACGCTAGCCCGCGTGTTCTCTGGCCGTACTCCAGTTGCAAGTTGGCGAGTCCTTCACTAAAGTAAATTCAATTAAGAAACTGTATCAAGTGAGAACTCTTCCACGATGTTTTGTTGTGCACTGATTCAACACTTTTTATCACAATACTCTTGCACCAATAACGAAAATCTAGCTTTTTGTTTTAAAACTAGCACACACCAGTTTTAACCGGGTTAGCTTTAAGTAATATGCACAAATTTACGACAAATAGTAGAAGTTATTCTTCGTTTAATTATTTATTAGATTTTATTTTTAGCTCAGTAATTTCAAAAACGTAACGCTTTGGTTAAAATAGTAGAGTTTCTAAAGTAGTATCCGTATTTAATTTTATTTGAACTTACTCTTCTGTCCTCAGAAATGGTATTATTTCAACTTTTGGTACTAATAACGGACTCATTTTTCACTCACGGACAAGGGCGTAAAGACCTCTTTAACAACACGGACATTGGTCAAAATTTTCTAGGAAATTTCTAGAACCTTTTCTCAGTTTTAGTTTTGTGTCAAAGTTTTTCCTAGTCGATTTATATATGGGCAAATATTTTATGATATCTCTTTGGCCATTTTTTTATATTTATGTGGAAGGTTTTTCTTTGAAATGTTGTTTACAAACGTATTGCGGTCAGCTTTCTTGCTAAATACGACTAAATACGATGAAGTACCCTTTATTCCGGAATAAATAATAGTTTAGCGAGGTTATTGAACTACTAGAGGACATTTACTTTCTTTTTTAAGCTTACCAATTTAACATAATATGAGTTATTTATAATCTGGAAGACTTATAAATTCCACGTTTATAGAGAAAGACTTGTCCAGTTTTCAGATTCTCACAAAATGATTTTCTGAAAAAAGAATCTGCATAATCTATTATAGGAGTAACCAACGGAAATATAAGTTGGGTCAAATATACGTAAATGACGTTGCTTATTTATTTATTGACCAAAAAAATTTTTCATCCGCGCTTTAACATTTGTAACCTAAATCGTAACGTAACAACACACTAAATAATTTATAAAAAATGAAAATGAACATGCTGATGACAGCTCAACATATTTAATTCTAAAAGAAGATTTTTTTATATTATTATGCAAAATGTTTTATTGTGAAAAACCAAAAATCACTTATTATGTATGCATTTGTTACTCTCTTATGTAAAAAACAAGTAATCGTTTTTCGAGATGGTATAATATTGTCGAATTTCTTTGACACTATAATACGCAATTTTTATAATTTATATTATGAGAACTCGATTAACCTCTGCCCTTGAATTTCGATTCGATTCAAATTCAGTTATGAAGCAAATTAATTGAAACTCGATGTAATTTTCTAATGATGTATTTAAAAATGAACTCGTCTTTACAGGCAGTGAAGATGAGTACGGTTAAGTTGCAAGCCATATCACATTGCGCGGAGTGTCGTTGACTCGGTACATGAAATACCTATCTATTTCCGTGGTATACAAAAAAACAACAAAAATGTAAGGTACAATGTCCATTCCAATGTAATGTAAACTTTAACAAATAATTACACTGGAGTCACTCATTAATTATTACGATAGCTTTTATCTAATAGTATCGTGTTGATTTTAGTACGCATATTAGTATAAATTGGTCGTTTTACAGACCAATAAATAGTCCTAATTATAATTTTAATGGATTATGTTCAAACATTTATCATCGTTTTAGTAGCACACTCGTTTGTTCCGTAATTAACTAATCATGCTGAAATTACAATCAGCATTCCATTATTCCATGTTTTGCAAAAAAATATTCTTTTGTTTAAAATGATGGCATTAAAATATATCTTTTAAACACCTTCACAACAATCACTGCATTACCCCAAGGTAGACTGGCCCCTAGCATTAAGTCTACCTTTATACAGCTCTGTATTTATAGTTTAAAATAAAATAAGTATACAAAAAACTAATTTTTTTTTACCTGTTATTTTTTTTTTCATTTTCTTCTTTCTGCCTACACCCAAAAGCACGAAACGTTGTATTGTATGACAATGTATGTTTGGTTTGACAGTTGAATTTAATATGCAAACTTAGCGTAAAAAACCATCCACATTTCTTCTAAATATTATCAAAAACATATAATTTAAAAATTCTATTTATGTCACAAAATTTCTTCGAACTCAAAGAATTGAACATTATTTGTGAAAATATTTGAACTATTCAAAGAACATCTGCTTTGCATTTTAAAACAAGGAATCGTTCATACATAGCAAATTATATTCTACTTGCTGAAGTGCAAAATATACGCTGAAATAAGAACGTATTATAAAATGTAGATGAAACCCCGTCTTCTTAAATGTGTTTTAACAGTAAGGTCGTGTGTCTATACTGCAAAAAGTTTGCAGCAAATTGTAAACGGTCATTATGCGCTATTTGTCACTACCAAAGAACAATGGCAAAAAAAATCACTTATATTTTTTGAGCGTCTTCGAATCTCAATATTACCAATGTACTTTATTAATTACCGTATGAATTTCAGGAATATCATTTTTACTTCTAATGGCGACATTTAATAGATTAAACAAAAAGTAATAAATTGACTATCTAAAAATGATTCTCCATTTCCTTTAGATAAAAAAATGTTGCCATTCGGTACTTTGTTGTTTAATAAGTAGATTTATGTTGTCTTTGTCTATTTAATTGTTTAAATAACTAAATAGTGTTCAACGTGAAATATATTGTTATGACAAGTTATTAAAAACAGTGACTAATAAACTAAAAACTTCTCATTTATTTTGCTCATACAAAGATATATTTACAGTCAACAGAGATATTTTAGTAGTACCTAGTTATGCATCCTGCTAGGCCTCTACAAACAATAGCAATAGGTTAGAGAACAATAATCAATGGGTTAGAGTTACGGTGTCAAATGCTAGTTGGTCAATTACTGTAACTTTAATGAGCGCCAAAACTATAACCATTTGATTAACGATTACTTGTTCACTGTTAAGACCATTTATGAATACCATGATTGTATGTATCACGCCATAGCGGATACCACGTGACTAAAACCACATGTATAAAAGCTTTGTCAATTGTACCATAATCCAGTTCTGTTCCTGTAATTGTCTCGGCTTGATGCTCTGCGAGCACACCTTTATTTTAATCAAATAAATATATTTTTTTAAATAAAGTGCTGTCCATTAATTTGACTGGCGCAGTCGGGTCGGATCTTAAGTTCGCGTAAAGTTCGTCGTTCCGTACACAAAAATCGGTACTTCGCGGCAACTAACAGCCTGACTAAGATTCGAAGAACTTACAAATTTCGTCAAATACCGCATCGGGCAGCAGCAGCATCTCGCTAACATCGTTCAAGACAGCAACTCGGCATGGGCAGCAGCAGTTTACTGTGAGTAAATCCTTATTCGCACTGTTTCCATAACCCCGTGTCTATCCTTATATATCTAACTGGACCAAACATCGCTAAGTTGATATATCCACTCGTATTTTCGGTCAAAATCGCGGAATCTACAATTAGTTATAGTATTTACTTGTATTTTTCGACAAAAATCGCGAAATCTACAATTAGTATAGGAACGTGTCTTTTCGGACAAACATAGCCGAATCTACACTTAGTTTAAGCGTATATATCGGACAAAAATCGCCGAATATACTTTATTAATCTTTTGCCCTAAAAATAATATATATTTGTAAAAATGGCAACAAATGAGCCAACAAATACAATTCAACTTATTCCTAAGGAAATTCAAGCGATTATCCCACGCTTCGATGGCGACGGGAAATTGTTAAACTTATTTATAACTAAATGTGAATATGTAATTAAGTCATTTAGAGGGGAAAACAATCCCGCTCAAGATATCTATTTATATCACTGCATTACCAGCAGATTAGTAGGCAAAGCGGCCATATTAATTAGTGAAAGAGAAAATGTGTTCTCATGGGAGGAGTTAAAAAGATTATTTGTACAGCATTTTGGCGATCCACGCACTGAAGCCTGTATTGCCATAGAGTTAGAGAATCTTAAGATAAAACAAGGAGAAACGTATATTGAGTTCTGCCATAGAATCCAGAATATAAGATCATCTTTAATATCTAAAGTCAACCTTTTAACTGACGAAGGTATCAAAGCAGCTAAGTATATTATATACAACAATACCGCGTTAAACGTATTTTTATATAACTTACCCGAGGAAATGCTTCGATTCGTAAGATTGAACAAATGCACCTCGCTGGAAAGTGCACTAAGTGTCGTAACAGAGGAGGTCAATTTCCAAACGCAATATCAATCTAAAAATAAATCGAACCATAAACCATTGCAATCTAAACCTATCATACCAACGCCACACAGTCAATTTAAATTCGGCATAAATAATAATATTCCACAAAACTCTCAGCATAAGACATTCCCTAATCTATTTAATAGAAATAATCCCGTTAATAATCAAATGAGATTCCCTCAGCCTAACAAGTTAGGACAACCTAATCAATTCCGTCACCCGCAACAACAATTGCCTAGAGCAGTTAATAATTATAAACAAAGCGGATTTTTCAAACAAAATCCCAATCATCAATTTAAATTCGGGATACCAAATCAATTAAATCAGAATCGTTTCCCGCAAAATACAACACCTAAGCCTAATACGGATGTCTCCATGCGAACGGCAGTAAAACAAAATAACATAGACGAATATGAGGATTATGAAACATATAACGAATGTATAGATATGGACAATCAAGAAATGTACGAAAATTACGTAGAGTCTGAGGAAAATGAGGAAAATTTTACCATAGAAGCCTCACCGGACGATCACCAGAAATAATCAATTTAAACTATTCGCAAGCTCATAGACTACCTCATATCGAAATACCAGAACTAGACGCTATTTTCATGATCGATACTGGCAGTACGCGTTCTTTCATAAATCCGGAAAAAATAAATGAATATTTTCCTTATAATACGTATGAAGAGCCTTTCCAAGTAGTTAGCACACATGGTTGTAGCCAACATACGGAAGTAGCAAATATACCGCTTACGGAAACCTTTCAAACAGATCTTACTCATAAGTTTTTCGTTTATAAAGTTGACAAAGACTATGACGGCCTAATAGGCATAGATTTGCTAAAACAATTAGATGCTAACATTGACATGAAAAACCAAATATTACGAACAAATACCACCGAAATACCAATTCTTTATTATGAACACTTTAAAATAAATATTCCCAGGCGTTCTGAAGTCAAAGTAAAATTACCTACAACAGTAGAGAATGGCGAAGCTATTATCCCATTTACGGAATTCTGTTCAGGCGTTCGAACACCAGATGCAATGATAACATGTAAAGATTTTTATGCAGAAACAATCATACAAAACCTCAATAATAAAGACGTTCTAATAACACTAGAAAAACCATTGTTAGTCCACCCATTAACAGAATCATTTAAAGTAAATACGACAAATCATAACTTGAATTATAGTCAAACAAATTCAATATTAGAAGCTAATTTAAACAAGTTACGTTTAGAACATTTAAATAACGAAGAGAGAACCTGTATTCAAAACCTATGTCTAGAATATAAAGATATATTTTATTGCGAAGAAATCCCCTTGTCTTTTACCAACCAAGTAAAACATAAAATACGCACAAGCAACGAGGACCCTATATACATAAGACCTTATAGACAACCTCCAACAGAAAACGAAGAAATTAGGAAACAAGTACAGAAATTATTAGATAATAATGTAATAACTGAATCTCATTCCCCTTGGAGTGCCCCTGTACATCTTGTCCCTAAAAAATTAGACGCTTCAGGTGAACAAAAATACCGAATGGTAATAGATTACCGACGTTTAAACGAAATTACGGTCGATGATAAGTATCCTCTCCCAAATATTACAGATCTTTTTGACAAATTAGGTAAAGCTACGTATTTTACTACGCTAGATCTTGCTAGTGGCTATCATCAAATAGAAGTAGAGCCCTCTGATAGACAGAAAACAGCCTTTACAACCCAATCTGGTCACTATGAATTTAAGAGAATGCCCTTTGGTTTAAAGACAGCTCCAGCTACATTTCAACGAGCTATGGACAATGTTCTTAAAGGACTACAAGGAATGCATTGTCTAGTCTATTTAGATGACATCCTAGTCTTTTCTAATAGCTTACAAAATCACATAGAAAAGCTCAGAAAAATATTCGACAGACTTAGACAGACAAACTTAAAAGTTACATTAGATAAGTGCGAGTTCTTAAGAAAAGAAGTACTTTACTTAGGACACACTCTTTCTAAAGATGGACTCAAACCAAACCAAGATAAAATTAAAGCAGTTTTAAATTTCCCTATTCCTAAAACTCCCACGGAGATAAAAAGCTTTTTAGGTTTAATAGGCTATTACCGTAAATTCATCAAAGATTTCTCTAAGATCACACAACCTCTCACAAATTGTTTAAAGAAAGGTAGAAAAATCGTACATACTCAGGAATTCGTAAACGCATTCGAAAAATGTAAAGAAATATTAACAAATGCCCCACTTTTACAATTCCCTGATTTCAGTAAACCATTTTTATTGACAACTGACGCATCAAACTACGCAGTAGGAGCAGTATTGTCACAAGGCCCAATTGGTAGCGATAAACCAATAGCATACGCAAGTCGAACATTAAATGACGCCGAAACGCGCTATAGTACTATTGAAAAGGAACTACTTGCAATAGTTTGGGCATGCAAACATTTCAGACCTTATTTATATGGTAAAAAATTCATTATACTTAGTGATCATAGACCTTTAGTTTGGTTACACACGTTTAAAGAACCAGGCAGTCGTTTAACTCGATGGAGATTAAGACTAGATGAGTATGATTATGATATTAAATACAAACCAGGTAAACAAAACGGAAACGCTGACGCACTTTCACGTATTAAAATAAACGCGATTGATAAAGATAATATGTCAACCCAAGTAAATTCCCCCGATACAATAGTTATTTCGGACGATGAGGAAATAAGATCAAGAAAATCGACATATTCTATACCATCTGTTGACAGCCAAACTGTCACAGCATCCGAGAAAGACAACTCAACACTTGCTACAGTACATTCTGAAGAGAATACCGACTCTTCCGACTTACCGATATTAGATGAAGCAATCGATACAAAACCAAACCAAATACTTATATATACATGGAATAGAAATGAACTAACTGTTAAAGATCTATCGCGCGACAAACAGAAAGTATTAGAAGTCCACATGCCAATAGATAATTTAGAGATAATTAAACAATTTCTTAAAGAATACATTAGACCTAAAATCAAACATTTTATTTACTTTGAAGACCATAGACATCGCGAGTCGTTTACAAATATTATAACACAATTGTTTAAAAAGGACTCAATTAAAATATTCGAATGCACTAAGCGTGTAGTTTACGTCGAAGACGAGAATGAACAACGTCAGATTGTATTGAAATATCATAAAGGTAAGACATGTCACAGAGGCATTAAAGAGACAATAGCGCATCTCAAGAGAACTTACTACTGGAATAACCTGCACGAAACAGTCGCAAGCATCATAAATTCATGCGAACCGTGTAAACTCATGAAATATGACAGGAAACCAATAAAACCGGAACTTCAATTAACTCAAACGCAATCAAAACCTTTCGAAGAGATATTTATAGATATATTTTCAATCGAAAACACTTACTTTTTAACAATTATTGATGCATTCAGTAAATTAGGACAAGCCTTCGAAATCTCAAGCAGAAATACACCGGAAATAATTAGAGCGCTAATTAAATACTTCTCGTTTTACGGAATACCACAACGCATTAGCTCAGATCCCGGAACGGAATTTAATAATAACCTATTGAAGGAAATGTTATCATTCTACAAAATAGACTTACACATAGGAACACCCCATAATCCAAATTCCATGGGTTTAGTTGAAAGATTCCATTCAACAATTACGGAAATATACAGACTAGCTAAGTACGAACGGAAGATAACAGACGCAGCATCCGTCATGACTTACGCTATTATCTCATACAACCAATCTATACACTCTTCAACAGGTCTTACACCTTTCGAAATAGTCTTCGGACATACCGAATCATCGGACGCATTTAACGTAGACTTTAATAAACAATATATACAACAATTAGTTCAAGAACACGCGAAACGCACAAAATATTTATATAAATATCTAACTGACAAAATGATCGACTCTAAAACTAAAATAAAGGAAAAACGTGGTGGTGAGACAAAATTCAACATCAAGAAAGGAGATAAAGTTTATGTAAAAGGCGTTAATATTAGGCGCAGTAAAGATAAACCTCGATACCAGAAAGCAACAATTACGGGCGAAATAAATCGCAACACTGTCCCAGTAAAAACTAAAAACAGAGACACTAAGGTCGCTATTAAAGACATAAAACGTCCTTCACAGGTACATCCTGTCAATGATGACACTAATAATCCAAGGCCGGGCCCTGAAGGGCCCGGCCTTGGATTATTAGTGTCAACTTCAACCGATTGAAGACAACCCAGGTATACTCCCTGTGAAAGAAGGCCAAGCATCAGTAAGCTTTTATAATTGGGATATAATTAAAATATTAGACTTAGAATTGATTTGCACTAATTTAGACTATAATATTAATAAATATGATGAAATAAAATCATATATGATAGATAAGTTAAATAATATATATAATTTAGATGGTAGTATTATCGACGCCGAGCTCCAAGTTCAATACATTATGAATCTTACGCTAGAAAAGTATAACCAACTTATTCCAAATATTAGAATAAAAAGAGGTTTAATTAACCCAATTGGATCGATAATTAAAGCAATCACTGGTAACTTAGATAATCAGGATGCCATTAGATATGATCAATTAATAAATAACATCCAAAACAAACAAAATACGATCATAAATAAGGTGACTTTAATATCTAAGATGATTGACACCTTTGTCAATACAACAAATTCCACCAGAAATAATTTCATTATATTAGAAAAAACAATTGAAGAAATTCAGGAAATTCTTAACAGAACACAATATCAAAGGAGCAAGGAACTTATTATAAATACTTTTAATTTACTTATACATAATTTTCAAATTTTATTAATTAGATTAGACGAAGTCGAGACAGCAGTCGCTTTTAGTAAAATAAATATTTTACATCAATCTTTATTGACTACCAATGAACTGTATAATTTACTAAAGAAAATAGAGAAAACAGATAAAGTTATATTCCCTGTAACTATAGATAATTTAATTAAGATAGAAAATAGTATAGACATTAAAGCATATGTAAAGGGCAAACGATTAACTTTTATCATGTCAGTACCAATGGTTCAGTCGGACACCTATAACTATTTTTCCCTACACCCTTTTCCTATGTATAACCCAAAGCTAAATTTAACTTTCCTTATAACTCCTAAACATTCCTACATCCTTGCGAAGGGATTGAAAACCGTACCATTATCTCAACCTTGTAAGGAGATAGACCAAGGAAAATTCTTATGTCATGAAGATTATATGTCTGTACAAAATGAAGATAAATGCATCGAAGATTTGATGAAATTCTCTACACAAATAACGTCGTGTGCACCAATACCAGTTGAATCTTCCGACGTAAAGATCAAAGCTTTACAACCAAACTCCTGGATACTCTACACCGGAGTTCATACACTGCTAACAGAATATTGTGAAAACGATATAAGCCAACATAACATTATCGGCACATATATCATAACATTGGACAACGATTGTAGAATCGAAGTTGGGAAGATAACGCTGAAGAAACAAACACGTCTTCAGGTAGCATCAGTAACGTTCCGCAGTATGCCGAGCATCCACCTGCCCAACATAGTTCCTCCAAAGGAAACAATGCAGCGCAAGGCGATTAACTTGGATCAAGTAAATATGGAAAACTTGCAGTTTCTTTCCCACGCATTAAAAAGTGAAGTGATAACAAGTGAAAAGCCAATAGACATAGTGAATATACACAGTGTTAGTCTAGGAACTATATTAATCTATGTAATCCTAGTTATAATATTTCTTGTTCTTGTATACCGTTACAGAGGCAAAATTATGTGTAATCAAAATCATCATCCTAAATTTAACAAAAAATTAAATGACGATTTTGAACTTAAGGAGGGAAGAGTTATGCATCCTGCTAGGCCTCTACAAACAATAGCAATAGGTTAGAGAACAATAATCAATGGGTTAGAGTTACGGTGTCAAATGCTAGTTGGTCAATTACTGTAACTTTAATGAGCGCCAAAACTATAACCATTTGATTAACGATTACTTGTTCACTGTTAAGACCATTTATGAATACCATGATTGTATGTATCACGCCATAGCGGATACCACGTGACTAAAACCACATGTATAAAAGCTTTGTCAATTGTACCATAATCCAGTTCTGTTCCTGTAATTGTCTCGGCTTGATGCTCTGCGAGCACACCTTTATTTTAATCAAATAAATATATTTTTTTAAATAAAGTGCTGTCCATTAATTTGACTACCTATTACGTTTTTAAAGTATGGTAACGATATTTTCTGCTTCGGTTAGGTTTGATTGTTTGACATTGACGTTTGGTGATTTTCGGCATTGATGTGTGTGTTGTGCTTTGCGATTACTATTGCTTTTTCGTACCTATTTTCAAACAACACAGACTTACTGAGGATTTATGCTCTATTTGTTAACCCTGCATCTCTAACGGATTTCGATTTAGATTGCATGACTTCTACTGATTCATCACGGACGTTCCCTTGCTTTTTGGATTTTGTGAACTAGTCTAACACTTCTTCAAGTATGGGAAGTCGTGTCAGACTGACACCAATTTTGTGCGTAAATTAAAACATAGAATAACTTCCGCTTATACCCTGCCTTGGAACAAAATACAAGAGTTGCCACATTGCTGACTAGCTGGGTTTACCCAATAACATACCTCACGAAAACAATATTACGTATACATACTAATTGAAAATAATGTACAATATGGTCGAACGGGAATCTTAGAATATAATTGCAGTTGCCCAGTGGATAGGCATACAATAGGCTGCTATGCTGACTTTAGTCTGGTGCTTAGAATAGGCCAGGTATCAAGATAATATTATAGCACCAGCTGAATTTTAAATGACATTATAATCAAGGATGTGTATGAAAGAAATAAATAATGTAAACCTTTTCATTTTTTATTTACCTTTATTGCCTTTGCCAAGCTGATTTATACTATCTGATAACTTAAATACCCCATAGTACAATTCGTTTTATAATATAACAGTCAAGCAGTAGTACCAATATATACCCAGAGGTTACCGTATATATTGGTTTTAGGGCTATACCTGCTCGAAAGGTTGAGGCAGTCAATTTCACTACGATGACGATAGTAATATACTACAATAGATGATTGGCGATATGACATTTAATGATGTGATATACATAGACATAACCTATAAAAATATAAACTCAAATTACTCAGGATCTCCGGCGCGCCTAATACACATATTTATATATTTAGAATCAGGAATTAATGCTGCATATTATAACATTTGTTTTATTTGAAGACGCAACATTTTAAAATTAGTGATTATGATGTATGAGATTTTGCCATTGTTCTTTGATGCTGAGTGACAAATCTTGACATAATAGTATTTCATTTGTTTTTTAATTCACTGCTACTGTTAGATTCTAGTAGTGTACTAGTGTAGGATAAATGAATTTAAAACAGTTACCTTTACTTTCATCTGAGGCTTACGTTAAAGTTTCCGTTCCTGCTTTCCTAGGGCCATTAGTAACAAATAGATCTTAACTTCTAGGCCCCTTGAATTCGTATCTATGTATCAGTGTTCAAATGCCAAGGAAAAAGTTTGTCACGTTGAACACGGCTATTCATACACTCAGCACGCCGATTATTCGCCATCTACATTTTCCCAACATTTTCATGTTCATCTCGTGACGAAATCTCATTATCTTACGCTCTATGAATAAATAATGAGTGTAATACAAGCTTCATTTGAAGGTCATCTTAAAAATATGGAGGAATAAATATGAGCGATCAATCACACAGTATCATCCATCATGACATGTGAAATGTTTTGGCTGTACAAACAATACGCGAATTAATTTGGGATTTTTATGTTGGAGATAAAAAAAGATTTGTTTTTTTAGTTTTAGGTTTATGTTATGATATAAGATATAGAGATTCTCTTACGTAAGCGTATAAAATAATATTTTCTCAGTTACAAGTTTAACAAAAAAGTATTTTTAAATTGTCAATCCAGATTAAAAATACTGTAAACAAAATAAAAATTACTAGCCGTACTGAATTAAATTGCTATGATATGATGATGGTCAAATGGCAACTATATGTATTGAACCAAATACAGAATCAAGTAAATCGAGTTAGAAATCTCAGCGAAATCAAGGAATAAACAGACAATAAACAAATACTAACAAAAGTGAGAATCTCCTGCTTTTTGAAGTTGCTGAAAATATATTCGTCGACAATCGGTAAATCAAAGTCTTGCGGCCATTCAGCGCTGCAATAACAGTATTTATTGCACGAATATTGCAATCTAAATGTGTGTTATTTGTTTCTCACAAAAATTATAGCGCAATACTGATAATTTTGACACTTTATGCGTGCGTAATATATTATGTATGTAGCAAAGACTTTTGACTGTGGTTGTACTAATTATCTATACTAATACTAATATTATAAAGCTGAAGAGTTTGTTTGTTTGTTTGTTTGTTTAAACGCGCGAATCTCAGGAACTACTGGTCCGATTTGAAAAATTCTTTCAGTGTTAGATAGCCCATATATCGAGGAAGGCTATAGGCTATATATCATCACGCTACGACCAATAGGAGCAGAATACCAGTAAAAAATGTTACAAAAACGGGGAAAATTTTGACCCGTTCTCTCTTATGTGACGCAAGCGAAGTTGCGCGGGTCAGATAAATACAGCACTACGTATACATTTAAATATATTCTGTACAAAAACAAAGTGCATAATGCAATTGGTATCTTCTGCTTTTTGAAGTCGCTTAAAAATATTCGTCGACGATCGTTAAATCAAAGTCTTGCGGCCATTCAGCGCTGCAATAACGGTATTTATTGCACGAATATTGCAATCTAAATGTGTGTTATTTGTTTCTCACAAAAATTATAGCGCAATACTGATAATTTTGACACTTTATGCGTGCGTAATATATTATGTATGTAGCAAAGACTTTTGACTGTGGTTGTACTAATTATCTATACTAATACTAATATTATAAAGCTGAAGAGTTTGTTTGTTTGTTTGTTTGTTTAAACGCGCGAATCTCAGGAACTACTGGTCCGATTTGAAAAATTCTTTCAGTGTTAGATAGCCCATATATCGAGGAAGGCTATAGGCTATATATCATCACGCTACGACCAATAGGAGCAGAATACCAGTAAAAAATGTTACAAAAACGGGGAAAATTTTGACCCGTTCTCTCTTATGTGACGCAAGCGAAGTTGCGCGGGTCAGATAAATACAGCACTACGTATACATTTAAATATATTCTGTACAAAAACAAAGTGCATAATGCAATTGGTATCTTCTGCTTTTTGAAGTCGCTTAAAAATATTCGTCGACGATCGTTAAATCAAAGTCTTGCGGCCATTCAGCGCTGCAATAACGGTATTTATTGCACGAATATTGCAATCTAAATGTGTGTTATTTGTTTCTCACAAAAATTATAGCGCAATACTGATAATTTTGACACTTTATGCGTGCGTAATATATTATGTATGTAGCAATGACTTTTGACTCTAGTTGTACGTCCCAATTATAGTTGATATAAATATACTCGGAACATTAAAACATGCAAAATACGACAGGCCATTTTATCGGACTCTCTCGCTCGCACTCACACATCGTCGCTTTTCATGATTCTTTTTATTATGACGTAGTTCGCACGTTTATAATTGTAGTATAGAGCTATATGAAGTAAAATAATTTAATCTAAAACGACATTAAAGTCAGACAACTTAATAATGAACCTCGTCGTGCACGAGTCATCTAGATAATAATCAAAACTTTTATATATTTCTTAAATTAAGTTACTGTATTAAACCCACTACCATCAACTGCATTAACCTTTCGGCCACCCGTGTAAAAAATACAAAATTTTGTATACCTTTAACAGCCGGGAACCTGACATACAATGCTTACTACTGAGTTGTTAGATTATAATACGCCACAATAACGCCACGCCAACGTTTAATTAAAAACACAACTTGACAACAACTAGGAACGTTAACAATAAATAAACGTCTCTAATTATAACAAAAAACGGGTTAAAAAGCTGAACGTCCGAGTAAAAATGAACTGCATAACAGTTGGCGAGTGGCCAATGTTTTGACATCATAATAATTACACTGTCATCTTCATCTTTGTTTTGTTTTTCCTCTCGTTGGATGTTGACCTTAATTTAAAAATGTACTGGACTTGTTGTATTAAATTAAGGCACGAAATAATTTATTTAGTTATTATTGTCACTTATTTAAATTTGTCTTCGCTTAGAGACAGGGTTAACATATCGAAGAAAAGAAAAAACTTACAAACAAAACAATACAAAAATAATTATAAAAAGTTAATCATATAACTTTGAAAAAGGGAATAGGTTGCTATTGTTGCCACTGAATGCATAATTTAGTTCAAAAGATCGTCAAAATAGTGTTAGTATGTATTCGACATAGTCCTTCTATCAAACCACATGGAAAAGAAACAAGCTGATACATGACTAGTGGTCTTCTCTACGGTACATGTATATCATGCTTTCATTAAAAATTCCACCATAAAACCCCACCATAACTCTTTGATTTTCCCATACATTTTCCCATACATTTTTCCATACATTTTCCCATACATTTTCCCATACATTTTCCTCCCACGATACAAGGTTTAACACCCGGGCTCGCTTTCAAGGTAACTTTGTACCGGTAGTGGCACGTCAAACGTTGTTTTAACAAAGCACCTGCAACGTAAAGGGAGTGGTAGAGACTACGAGCTTTTTAAAGCTTTCGTTTGTAGGTTATTGAACTTTGCAGTAGATACGGCATTCGTTTTATGATAAAACCTATGACTTTTGTAAAGAAAAGTATTGCTTCAACTCAATTGATTTAATAACCAGACTTATAGTTCACTGTTCTTTATAACACTGACAAAAAAAAGTAGCACTGTAGATCGCGCTACGATATATCGTAGCACATGCTACGAAATTGTAGAACAAAATATTCGTAGCAAATAAACTATTCTTACGTTCTTATGCTACAACGTAGCCACACATATACAGCTAACCGTAGATGCAAGTGTCGTAGATCGTTATACAATGAGCATCGCAGCATCTGTCATAAGTGCAGTGCGAGAAAAAGTAGGCTGTATTCTCCGCTGCTTTGTACTGGATTTTAAAATAGGAATTTGATGTTCTCTTTTTCAACCAGTCGTAACTTTAATACTCGACTGAATGGTATATAATATTCTTATTAGATCGTTAGTTTTTTATTTCATCTATGATCTGAGATTTTCTTTAAGGATATTAATCGATCAGTGGATTAAGCAACGCTTGGCACGGTCATTTAATTGATGGTTGACCGTATTCAACTAAGCGTCGGGCTTCGGAGGGCACTTAAAAATCGGTCCCTGTTGTTGTCAGTTAAGTTTGCCGTCGGTAAGCCACGTCTAAAGTCTTGAAAAACTTTGACCACTAACTATACGATAAAATAAGATTTTAGTTTACGTACCTACATGCTGTTATTGACTTTGAAGATGAAAGCAACTTTTAATAAGGACTGAAATACAAATTTTACTTAAATTAAATTCGTTAATTCAGTACACTATGCAGATAATACGATTTTTACGTAAAATCTGACAGAACAAAGATTCTAGCTTGGTATTCTCACATGCTTTTCTTTTCAGTTTCAAAGCTTCGCTCTTTGAGTTCAAAGGTTTAGTTTTGGGACACATTCATGTTTGTTTGTACGTACGAAGTTTACCTAGGGTTCGAGCATGTTTGTCTAAAACCTGTGCGAAGTTATGATTTAGTAGCTTGTGTACTAAAGGTTTAAGTTTACTGCTTTTAGTAATTCGAGAGTCAAATTGATTCTGATGTTGGACATCAGGTTTACTATTATTATCGGATTTCGTTTGTTCTACAAAGGTTTTAGCCAGTTCATGGCTGAGTCCAAACTAACCAGAGCTTGGAGCATTGTACCCAGATATACTTTTAAATACATACTTATAGTATGTATCCAGGCTCAGAAAAGTTACTTGTACACATCACACAAATATTTTTCCTAAGTGGGATTTAAAACCACCACACGCGACGCTAGGGTTATTGCGGTAAAGTGACCATGTTACGACAAACTTGCAGTCAAGTAGCTCTTTATTTTGAAATGAACTTTAAACTGTACGAATTCATAATATTGGCAGGTAATTAAAAATTTGAAACAATATGTGGAATACACTTGTACATAATCATTAAAAAAGGTCCATAGAAAAAGTTCACCAGCTTATAAACAAGTCAAATCCTCGATACTTTCGTTCCGTGATAAAACCATGGAAGTTATGGGTCGCAAATAATATAGGCACATTCTTTTTTACATCGACATATAATATATATCTTTTTTATGCTTCATAACTGTGCAGCGACTGAACTATGAGGCGGGCCTTAGTCGTGGATCGTTCATAAAAATGTCTATCTGATAAGTTATTGGATACAGCATTAAATACGCGTTCTAGTTTAAAAGCCAGACTGAATAGAAATGTGCATTTAGATGTATAATATTTTATATATTAAAACAATCTGTCTGTATACTGTAACTGTCGTAATGCTTAATGTTATATTATTCTTGGGATTTTGAAATAATCTCCTGTATACAGGTGAAATTTAATACCTTTAGCTCATAGTTAGTACAGTTCTAAACACTTTTGTCTCTTTCGCCTAAACTACTGAACCAATTTGCATGAAATTCGGTATATTTTGAGATCCGAGAAAGGACATAGGCTACTTTTTACCCCAGGAAAATGACGCATTCCTATGGGGAAATTCAGGTGGCGGACGAAGTTGCGGGTAAAACTAGTGTTATATAACTTTAGAATCTGTAATGTACAAGGGGGTCTAAATTACTGCATTAGCAAAAAAAAGTTGTTACCTAATAGAAAACTTTATTATTACCAACCAAATACACAGCCAAATGATAATTACAATCATCTTACCGATCCCTTATAAATGTCTGCACATGAATTTTCTTCACGTTTCAACATTTAATCATTTCCATTGCTCGCTAGTCCCAGTTCGCTCCCTCGCCTTCACCGTGTCAACTGGACGACCACTATGTTGTTATTAGGCGTCTTCGTCCTGACTTTTATTTCTGAGTGCTCGCAGCCTCTCGGCGTTACCTCGACGGACGTCGCACCAAACTAGTTTATGACGCTCTTTAAATAAAGAAATACGAGTAATATCTTAGCTCAAATTGTGAGGTCGTTGACTTGCGGACGATAGGTATAGTATGACCACTATTAGATGATACTTACTATACTAATATTATAAAGCTGAAGAGTTTGTTTGTTTGATTGTTTGTTTGTTAGTTTGTTTATTTGTTTGTTTGTTTGTTTGAACGCGCTAATCTCAGGAACTACTGGTCCCATTTGAAAAATTATTTCAGTGTTAGATAGCCCATTTATTGAGGAAGGCTATAGGCTATATAACATCACGCTACGGTCATTAGGAGCGGAGTAGCAACGAAAAATGTTACAAAAACTGGGAAAATTTAGACCCATTCTCTTAGGTGATGCAAGCGAAGTTGCGCGGGTCAGCTAGTTTACTTTAATCGTTATATTCACTTGCTTGTACGAGTGACGACTCATCTCAGAGACTCATCATATTGGTATTGCGATTTTAATAATTTTATAGTTTTCAGAGTAGTTCATATAAATGCAAAAAAAATGGTATTCGAATATTGAGCAGATTTTATAGATATTTTTTTCGCAATAAATGTACACGTTGAATAGTAAAACGCTAGCTTTATTCTATACACAATGAATATATGAATTCACGAACCTACTAAAACAAGCAAAATAGAAATATCTATATCGAAACGATTCATCAGGATGATTGCCCACGCGCCTACATACATGTATACACTATTAGATGATACAATCCTAATATTCATCGTATAAGTGACAACTCATCTTAGAGACTCATCGAATTGATGTTCTGATTTGAATAATTTAATAGTTTTCAGAGTAGTTCATATATAAATGCAAAAAAAAGTGATATTCCAATATTGAACAGATTTTATAAATATTTTTTCACAATAAATGTACACGTTGTATAGTAAAAAGCTTGCTTTATTCTAAACACAATGAATATATGAATTCACGAATACACCTACTAAAACAAGCCAAATAGAAATATCTATTCATCAGGATGATTGCCCACGCGCCTCCATACATGTATAGCAGCCTTAGGGCTCATAAAATAGACGTTCGTGTAATACTATCATATAGTTTCTCAATACATGTAAAAGAACGAATGAATGAACAGATTCGTGTTATAGCCTCGTTTTTTCTCCATGCTTTTATGGTTTTATCTTGTTTTGTCTGTTTCAGCTGATTTATTCTTTTATTTTACTGTGATTTCTTGATTAATTTTCCCGTTCGTTTTTCGTTTTATAGGAGTTTTATGTGATAGGATTTTCCGAATATTGTGATGTGATATGGTATGTCTGATTAAGAAAGTGGTACAAGGACTCTATCGTATTTATATTTGTGTGTAATGCTGTTTTATTTAGGTTAGGTTAGTGCGGTATTTGTATGGTATAATAAGAAAACAAATATTACTACTTATGCTAACGATATTCGTTTGAATTACAAGTGGTATAATAATATTACCCACCCAAAAGAAGAATTGCCGAGAAGGTTTAAGGCAGTCCGCGTATATACATTGTAAAAATTCTTTAATATATAAATAATAATATATGAAAAAAGTGTACTTTACCTTTACGTTATTTAAGCTTTCAGCTCTTTATATAAAACTATTGGATGTATAAAGGAATTCTTATAATTTAAACTTATATGTCTTTTTGTACACATATAAGCATTGATAAAGGACTTTTAGAAATTCCAATTTTTACAGCAGCTTTCTGTTTTTGATTGGAAAACGGAGCAATTTTCCTGAAAACGCGAAAATATCGTATGTCGTTCTCCGGAAATCCGGCTGCCTCCAAACAGCGAAATTGGATCAGTGGTTTAGTCGTACACACGTTGCAGAAAGATAGACTGTATTTTGAATTAAACTGTTTTAAGAAATCGAAGAAATATTGTTTTGTTGACTCTCATGTAATGCTTTAATTTAACTTGAAATTTAAAAGTTGTGGGGCCAGTATGTAATGTAAACAAAGCTTATTCCGTTCATTACTAATTTTTTCACCGTCTTTCTATAAAATAGACTTTTTTAAACTTTTAAATTGGTATTTTTTTGGAGAAATACAAAATGATTAAAAAAAATGCACTGTTCAGTTTACTTACTTAATAACTCTTTTGAAAACAAACAACTTATAAATTAGATCAAATAGCTGAAGCGAAACTTGTAACTTAAGCTAAAAAAAGTTTTCAAAAGACGTGAGCTGTGGTAGAACGATACAAAAATTAAATCATAATACAAAATATCACCCAAACGTTCACATATTCCATGTGAAGATTCATCTTTTCCTTCTAACATGTTCTTACGGTCGATGGCTCTTGTACAAGGGCCATACGACACTCTCTTGAGCGATGTTCAGTGGAGGGTTAAAGGTCGTAATGTGCGGGAAGGGTTAGGTCAGGCCCGTCTTAGTGGTGCTGTCTAGGTTTTGTTTAGGCTTGGATGGATTGGAGGACATTGTCCTTGAGGAATAGTATAGTGTGTATTTACCAGTGTCTTCTTAGTAATTTTGTTGCCGAAATGTTGTTTAGAATCTTATTTAACAATCTTAATTGATTTATTTTAACTGGGTGTAAAGTGACGAGTTATTCCTGGAATTAAGTAGAGTAATTATTTCCTCTTTTAATAACAAAACTTCAAACAAATGTTTACGTTCTAGACGACCTTTTTCAAAATTACATAAATATTTCTCGACAAATTATACCTTTATTTTGATCTTTACACCCATTACTACTCGAAAAAAGAAATTAATCGGAACGCAGTTAAATCGATAAAATACCTGTTGTATATTTTACTCAGGAATTGGAACACTTACACTACCAATGATAATATATAGAATGTATTTCGACGCTACCTATAATGGTAAATTATTATAATACCTACGTAAAACAGCTTGTTTACTTTGCCTTTAGGGTAATCTAAAAGTACCACACATAGCAAAAAGCTTAGTACGTGAGGTCAAAAAGTGTTCAGCACGTATTACATACAAAATTCCATTCCTTTTCATATCACTCTTGGGATCAGGAGCTATCGAAGACTTTATTTATTAAAATGGGTCTAGGCACGACTGGATTGAAATAAAAGGGACTGTATTAGTAGTAGTAATTTATGTCAAGTTACACGATGTTCGGAATATTTGTGGCATTTTTTTGAGCAGTGATTTAAAGTTATAAAGATGTTCGTATTAGGTTTTTAAAGTTAAATATAATGTTAAGTGAACGTCATCGTTGGCATTTAAACTAGTTTGTCAGAACGACAGTTAACATTTTTGATATTTCATTTCAGATGTTATAATTCATTTAGGTGTCAAAAGGTTGCCGTGCCCACGCGACCAACGCACCGCGTAATTTAAAACATTTTTTCCTCGCCAACCGTTAGATAGGACGAAATACTTATTATTACTGCGTCTGTAGCGTTACAACACTCAAATTCAATGCCTTATAAAGCTTTTTGAAACATCATGAAGAGAATTAAGACTCCAAATCTGTCAAATATACCTGCGCCTGTCTAATCCAACCTATATTATTTTTAAAACAATAAACCAAACATCCTATTAGGGCTAAGTTTCAACTAAACCTAACTAAACCAATGCTAATATAAGCAAACCTCAAATAATTAACACGAAACCCGTTTCTATGTATTCCCTGTTCCGCCTTGATCATTCACTCATTACCCATTCACATATACCGTATCATGTCCTCGTATTAATTGGAACAGGTCAAACGGTTGACTCGAAACGTGTCATGGTAATTGGCAAGGATTTAAGGCCGTTAATATTGAATGCCTCGAACACCGACACTGCTTAATGGGTGTACTGAATTGTGGTAGACAGGTGGATAGCAGAAGTTTTACTATGTAAATGTAATTGCCTCCGTGGCACAGTGGTTTAGGTTAAGCCGATACCACGTCGGGAGGTCGTGGGTTCGATTCCCACACGGAGCAATTATTTATCCACAAATATTTGTTTCGGATCTGGTTGTGCTTTGTGTTTGTTAAAGTCCCAGTGATACAAGAGCAATTTTTAAAGCGGGAGTTGTCTTTAAAAAAATATTAAGAAGTATTTTGTTCGTTGCATAGCTAAAACAACACAAGGCACATTTTTTAAGGGTATGCATCAAAAGTACTCAACCGACCATTGGCCAGCCTGGTGGACTCAAGTCTTCCCTCGTCTGGGAGGAAACCCTTGGCCAGCAGTGGGACCGTCGCGGGTTAAACAAATTTAAGAAATTAATTGAATGGATTTGATATAGAAAATAATAAAAATATGACTAGACACAAATTATATAGGCGACAACTGTTTAAAAATAAATATATAAATATATGTTACTCCTTCAATAAAAATATGTTACAATCGCTAATATTAAATACAAAAAAAGATTATATGTCAAAAACGTCCGCCTAAACCTTTGATTATAACAGGCTTTAAGTTGATGTTTTCTGTACTTTGCACATTACAAACTTGTACTTCTGCGAAATAACTTGTATTGTAATTCTGAGGTAAACGATATCACATGCAGTGAGTTAGTGACACAATACTACATGGCAGTATTCCAAACTCAAATATGGTGTAATTTTTACTTATAGGTGCAGAATCTAGCAAACTTATTCACAAACAAGCTTTACTCCTTCGCAATAAGGTACATATTCGTTTGTAATAAAATGTGTGTTAATTTTTACTTAGGCTGAATATTCCTCATTTTATTTTAAATCTAAAGCTCTACTATTAAGGTTGAAAATTGCTTGTGGTAAAAGTAGTTTAATCTCACACAAGTTGCAACTATTCATTCGATTTTGAATTTTGTATCGGTGCAATAAGGTAGGCTTTTGTTTGTGTGATGATAGTCGAATAGTAGAATAAGGAATAGATAACATTTTGTAACAGACGGTGTGTCATCGTTAAAGGTGTCATTTATCTTGAAAACTGCATAGTTTGTTATGTTCATTAACAGGTATTGTTTGTGTTCAATAAGTGATATGAACAACTTGCATAGGAAGCATTTCGTCATTAAGTCATTAGTTGCTTTTGGAGATTAAAATGTTGATGTTAACAATGTGTGAAAAGATTTCTTCGAATAATTTTTTTCTCCTCGAGTTAAAAAAAATACAACAAGTATCAGAAATGTTATGGGAGCCACAGTAAGAGGAGGATTTTTATTACGATTTGAGTTTATAAGTAAAAAGTCGGATAGACGTAAAGACGAGCTTTCGCGTTGCTGTGGCGTGTGTGTATGTTATATAGTCCTTGGTTAGTCACACAATAAAACTTGATGTCAAAGTCTAATTTAGCCTATTTTAATTGGTTAATAGCGTAATCAGTAACGGCATTGCTGATATTAGCAATCGGGAATGACCTTTCAATGATACTTCGACCTTACATAAACCTTATCCAATCAATACAGTTTTAATTAATAAGCAAAGTCAATAATCAAATTACAGATTGACAAACATTTATTTAAATTCAAAGCCTTTCAATTAGTTAATATTTGATGAACAAAGTTGCAGTAATCAAGAGCATGCCACGTACATATATGACGGGCTTATCTGAATTAATTAGATACTGTAGACTAATTGAAAGTGAACGGCCGATCAAATACTTTGGACGAGACAGACGAGCAAAGACGAACGTGAGGGTTGTGTAAATGTGTTTACGTGTTTGACTGCACGTTTGGTCACCTCACCACATCATTATTTTGACATTATGGAACATTGGTTATCTCTGTATAATTGTACTTACAATTGGACGCTATAAACAATTGGTTGGTTTCAATTTATCAGGCCGCAGCCACCATATCCGAAAATCGGTTAGTTTTTGCCGCATGTCATGAGTCTGTCACATGTAAGAATCATCTTCCAATAAAAATCTTTAAGGGCACTATATTGGCTGTAAAGTTTACTTTCTTTTTCGTATGATTAATGGTCAACCTTATGGTACGGTTATTCAATCCAATAGGCCTTGTGGCCTTTTTATCGAAAGCCGAGACCAACTAACTTTTGCAACGAGCAAAATCACGGGGATGTTCAACTCAACTACCATTAAACGGCTACCGATCTATTGTATGACTATTTATAGAAAATATATTGAAGGTACGACAAAAACCACATTTTTGTACAAACAAGTTAGAAACAGATAGATTGATAAAACATGTAGTACGAAGAAGTTTAGCAATTGTTCTAATCGTGTCGTGTCGTCAATACAAAAATATGCCAAACCACGCGTTGAACATTTGTTTATATTGTTGTAGTAAGACCGAAGAAGAAGAAAAATAAAATCTTCCGCTAGTATTCTTCTCCACCAATTCCCACAGGCATTTCAAACAAAGTATAGCAAAACTAAGTTTCAACCTATTGATCTTTGAATGTACTAGGTGACACGGAAACTAGGGTCGACGAAATGGAAAATCGGAAGCCAACTAACTGACCGAGTGGTTCGTATGTGTCAATAAAGTGCTCACAGTAAGGCAAAAGTTCAGAAACTAGGTTTATAGAAGTCAATTTAGCAGTTGTGAGGAACAGTCAGTTGCACTCAATGCTGGTAGAACGATCTGTAAGCAAGCATCAGTTACCAATCCGCAGATAGGAGATTTGTTTATGATTTGAAATGCAGGTCAAAGGCAGTAACTCTAGTTAGACAATGTATAGTCTTGTTTCGTAGAATAACTCTCGAGCTCGGTATTCTGTACCGCGGGCTAATTCATAACACAAGAACAAAATACAACGATATCTAAAAGTATTTGTAAAACACACGGTGTTGTAAAGAAAATTTGTGTGATATCCTGATATTGTGTGATATGTGTAAACTACGCTTGACCTTTCTAATTTGATTACTACAGTACAACAATCAGCAACTTTATTTTAGGAATACGCAGAAATTATAATGATAATCCAGACACACTATGCATGCCAAAGCTTTCTACTAAGTTACGACTATAGAGCGCCCGTAGTCTGAAAATAATCCAACATTTAATAAATTGCTTTCTCATCTCAATTTCCGTTCAATAAAAATACCTCTCAAATAGCTGTAAGACGTATCTACACTTTATTACATCGGAGAATGCATTTCCTTTGAAAATTTAAACTTGATACAAAATGTCAAAGGTATCGTGCCATAAACTACCGTAGCAGTTGCTACGAACCGTAGCGATGACGTCAGTTACACGAGTGCTACAAGTGCTACACTCTCGCTACGTATCCGCCCTGTGAAGCGTATTTTAGATGTTCAACCTCAATGCACAATGGCGTTACATCGTTTTATAATGCAACAAGAAAAAGTAATTTATTGACTTTATAGTCATTGCTTCAGTGAATCAAAGGGACATAGCGCGTACATCGATTTCCTAAATGGTAAGTTGAATAAATTTTATTTAGTTTGGTTAGATCTGCATCACAGTACCCAATTCATTTTAATAACTAGAGGACATTAATAAATTGTAAAAATGAGCCATTTTTATGATCCATACATTTACTTTTGAAAGCAATCGCGATTCAAAATTGAGGTCTATAGATATATTACACTATAACCAGTTTAGATTAAAACAATATCAAATCTTGCAAAATGATAGCAAAAATATTATAAAAGAAGCTGTCCAGTTCAACACTGAACTCGTTCAACGCCAACGGGATAAAATAGGAAATGCTCAAAACTATAGCGCGACGACAGATTATCGAGTAACGAGATTTTGACATTTCAAATGTGCTACATGACTAGTGGCTACGGTGCCTGAAGCCTGCCTGCCTGCTAGAAGCGATGGCGAAGCGAGATTTTCATACAATTTTTTTTTACCTAGCCGGTTGTCGATAGGGAATGGCACCAAATGTATCGAGAAGACATTGCGGCATCCTTCTAAAAGTCGTTTTCTTATTCTACGTTAGTACACTTGATAACAATAAACTTAAGCCACACACACTCTATTTAAAGCCCCATTTACTCCACAGAGACACTATAATGTCCTCTAAATCGTTTTATAATACGCTGCTTAGTTAGGACCGTTGTTCTTTTGTTTTTTACCAAGCCACCTGTCGTTCGTACGTGAGCACCATTTTAGGTTACATCCTGTATAACAAGATAGTAATGAGGTTTTCGTATGAAGTATTTTTAGGTGGAATTTTCCAGTAAAATGTTATTTTATGGAACGTCCGGGACTGAATTTAGTCTGCGCTAATTATATGGATGAAAGAGAGAGCCAGGAGCCACACTAGAGACTTCATTGGGTTTTGTCTGCAATTAACTGCTCATTTCTGGAAAAAAATTAAAACTATTTAATATATTATGTTTATATAGACTGTATAATGTTATACATAGTAGTAAGATTTATTATATCGCTTTAGCTGGTTTTTAAGCTAAAATAGTTAAAAATATTTTAGAGACTAGATCTTCTACCAATGAACAAACTTTAGGGCTAACATTCTATAAATCGCCGTCCGCCCCGTGCTTCAGAGGACAAGTAACAATTTGCTCGTCAAGTGTCGTTACCAATTGTGATTACAGTTCTTAAGCCATGTCGACAGCCTACACACTATATGATGAATTAATTAACTATTAAAATTAGAAATAATTTTGATCTATTATCCCATCACAAAAATGCCAATGAAACATAACAGTCCAGAAAGAACACAGACAGAAATACATAACTGTAGCAAATACTAGCTATTATTTATCGCGGGGTCCGTCTGACCCTCGATCTAGTGGTCTGATAGACCCTCTAAATCACTTTATACGTTTCTTTTATTTGTTCTGTAGGCATTCCTCATTCGTACCAGTACAGCAATTGAATACTAAGTCGGAATATACATAATTTCTTTTGCAGGTAATGTTTTGCTGTGATTTATACTGCCTTATAGTAATACTCATTTGTTGGGAAATTGGGCTTTTTGTTGTCTTGTACGTTTTGTTTTGTTGATGTAATTACTGCGGGATTTGTTTTGTTTGTTTATTGAGACTAAGTTTTTGTTGATAATGATTGTTGTTTAACGTTGAATATATTGTTATACTACATATTGAGGCTTGTTTGTATGAATCATTAAAATGCAGTATTTTACTCAATATCATAATGTATTTCCAAATAAGATAGTATTAGATTATATTTCATAACTTTTTAACATATGCGTTGCATGTTAACTATACACGTATTATAGGACACGGAAAGCGAACACGCAATTTACCTTGAAATGCTTGGCGTTTTGGCGCAGGTTACACTCGTCGAAATCGTAGACAGTCAACCTTAAATGAGCGTTTGCGTCAATTGCCGTATCTTTTAATATAGCAATCAATTTGATCTAATATAGATATATTGTATTTAAAACAGAATATTGTTAAGGTCACACAATTCTTCGATCAGCAAACGGTATCTGTATCTAAATTGAAGGCCCAACCGCGTTTGAAACGTTGCTATCGAGTGCACAAAGTAAAAGGCTCTAGTAGCCTAGTTGATACGCCGACAGATGTTTTAGTCGAATGTGAATTGAGCAAACGATTCTCTAGGCCGCCAATTGGACGGTATTGTTGCTTTTGAGGATCATTTGACCACATGTAACGAAGACACGCGGGTGCCCATAGCCAGTTAGGCGCAACGTTTGATAAATGATATGTGGGATAAGCAACACTTGGTGTAGTTACTTTATGGATAGGTGGCCACTTCATAGTGTTTGCGATTAAGATAGCAGTCATTAAGCCACGTAAGAAGGTGGTGTTCGAACAGCACAGGCTTGAACGACTTTGACAATAGGACGACCATTGGAAATATGACAAAATAATAATAATTATACTTTAAAGCATTGCAAGTAAGTAATGCAAATTGTTATTTAATATTGTATTCGAATTTAGGCGATAATTTATTCTTTAATTGCTAAACATTTCTTCGCTGATAACACTGCCTGTGATTCAGAATTAACAAAATCAAAATAATAAATTCATCAGCACTATGGTAACTAAATAACTGACAAACATACACACAGACAGTTATGAGCGTACATACATTTCTATGATCCATTTTTACTTATTTAAATCTTAACTGACAAAGAAATGCCACGGTTACGTTAGTTTAACATTTCCTGATACCGTTAGTCGACATGTTCCATTTACACAACCGTATATTGGCTATCAAAGTCCCAATTGCAAGATTTGTTCAACCGCAATTAGTTAGCACATTCGGCGGTTAACCGAACACAACATTTACTTATTGAGTAGCAAAACAGTTTGAAATTATAGAATCAATTTCTTAAAGTCGTATCATTCCGGATATTACAATAAAATATATATTATTAACTGCACGTTTCGCGCAGTGGTTAAAGTGGTCACTCCGTCTCATCTCAATAACCACCCGAGACAAATATTTGTGTGATGAGCACGAGTATTTGTTCAGAGCCTTAAATATATACTAATATACTAATATTATAAAGCTGGAGAGTTTGTTTGTTTGTTTGAACGCGCTAATCTCAGAAACTACTGGACCGATTTGAAAAATTCTTTTAATGTTAGATAGCCCATTTATCGAGAAAGGCTATAGGCTAAATATCATCACGCTACGACCAATAGGAGCAGAGTACCAGTAGAAATTGTTACAAAAACGGGGAAAATTTTGACCCATTCTCTCTTATGTGACGCAAGCAAAGTTGCGCGGGTCAGCTAGTTATCTATATAAGTATGTATTTAACTCATTTTCGACAAAATCGGACTTATACCCTTTTTCACTAGAGGCACAGGATTCAATTTCTAACTTTAACAATCAAGTTATCACATGTTTTGAGTAAAGCAAATCCCTAGTCATATCTTTCAACAATCAATTCGTATACAAGCCATAAGATTGTCGTATCAAGAGGGGTAATTCTCGGAACATCTTCGCCGCAGTTCCTGGAACTCGCTCGTAATTGTAGTGGAGACGTGTTGACTGTGTTGAAACGTGTCTTGTTCTGTCGTCGTGTACTGTAGGTGTTGGCTGACAATACACCGAATGGCTACAATGCCTTGTTTGGTATTGATTGGAATCGATAGTGCTTTTGATTTACTTCTTCTTCTTAGCGTGTCGATGGCAAACAAATTAAAGTATTAATACTGAAAATGGTGTATCACACTTTCACTCGTACATACATATAAGTGTTTAGTGTATTAAGTGGGAACTTTGTAAAGATTATAGTAAAGTTTAAGTAAATTAAAGATAGTGTGATAACTTCTGTTAGGATGGCAATTTAAAACATTAAGTGTAATTATTTACTTGCCTATAAGTTTTTATATAGTTTATGGAGAAATGCTCTACGCACATAGCTAGTGTTTTGGCTCAAGGTCTGAAGTGATCTTATTTTGAGATAATTATCTATTCTATGTATAGACTACTCACTGCAAATATTGTGGCTTTTAGCAATATAATATAACAAAAAGTATTAATACAGCCTCCTATAATATATATTTTACTTTTTCAACAACAAGTAGAAACTTTTCCACGTGTCATTCAAAAGTATCAAAAGGCCAGGACCTAGGCGGCGAACGTGACAGGACATACAAACGGACTATTAGGTCACAGAACAGACGCTAACATGTGGGACTTTCCGGCTGTCGTAATATACGGCGGCCGTGTCGAGTGGCCACGTGACTCTGGGCTATTTGATACTCCGTCCTTTGTAAATGTATCAAAAATACAGGTAGCATGTGGCGCCTTAGGATGTTTTACCGGCACATGTTCATATAACGATATGAATGGTTGGAGTAGAGCCTTCTTCTAATTGGGTATTGAATAACTACAAAGATTTTTTGTATTGAAATTGATCAACGTCCCTAGCGTATTCTATTATTTTAGATGGATAAGCGGTATTGAATTTTGATCGAGTTTTTCGTTTTAGTAATACTTTCTATGCGTCATTCATATCTTCGTTTAATAAAAGAAACCACTACTTATAAATTAGCATTCACGTGTTCCAAACTGAGCATTCAGCCAAGAGAGTTATAATTAACTAAATACTATTATAATATTGACTAATTGTGTATACAGGCTAGGTATGGTTTTGTAGCTAACGACTGCGTTAACTGTGTTTAATTGTAGTAAAAATAGTACCATATTGGCTTGGCTTACAAACAATTTTGTAAAAATAAACTTGAACTATCGAATTCCCTTGAGTTCATAGTTCGTACAAAATGAAGCAACATTCCGTAGTAACAATATTTCTTATGCAGTCTCTCAAATAATTATAGCAAAGTTCTCAACCACTGGCATAGTTTCGTAAGTGTCATTACGTTGCATTGCTTGATAAGAATTTCTCAAAACTTCAAACTAACTTCCCACCGAGGGAATTTATTAAGAGGAAGTTAAAGATTTTAATTCATAGAGTCGGTTATCTTTTGAATTGTGCAGAATAGGGGTGACGATAATTTTTATTATCTTGTTAAATTGTGAAAAAAAAAATCATTTTTTGTAACCCATTGTTCACTGCTGGGCAAAGGTCCTCCCAAACGAGGTGTGTTAGGCCTTGAGTCCACCACGCTGGCCAAGTGCGGGTTGGGGACTTTGCATGCCCTCAATAAGCATTATTTTATCGTCTACTTTATTTATTACTTTCTTTATTTTTACTTATTACTTTCTTTATCGTTAGTGCAAGTGATAATACGACTCGGCTCTCACTGCTACACGAATTTATCCTTCTTTTACAATCCAATAATGACGGCCGTTAAGTTGAAAAGTCGCATGACGTCACATTATAGTAAAAACATCTACAACAACGTGACGTCATGAGCTCCCACTCCTAACTTTAATGCTTTTAACTAAGTCATCTAACATTGTTCTTTGATGAAAAAAAATACATGCATGATATTTTTTTACAACCTACCAAAAAGACAAAAAAAATTAAAAATAGTCGTCATCCCTATGAGGTGAATGGAGGGAATTTATCTTATGATGTTACCGCCAGTGTGATAATTCAGTAGGTCGTTAACATCGTTATCGTAATAGCACCGCGCTTAGATAAATTAAAAGTTTGTTTTATACGACTGAGGTAATTTTTAATTGTTCACGAGTCGAGTTTCTCATTACGCAAGAGGATTTTGTTGAAGTGAAATAAAAAGTTGAATAGAAATATATGGTGTGTTAAAATGAAATTATAGAAACCGCGGTAGCAATAAAATGCATTTATTTAATATTATGTTAAAAATACTTTTGTTACATTTTACCTGAAGGCCTACTATGGACCGTGAAAACAAAATTTTGTAAAATATCAAAATTTTACCGAATGTTTATTTTCGTTGATTAAAGGAGTTTGTTGGAAGTGACGATGAGGATGAGAATGTTACATGCCCATTTAATGAGATTTATCGATTAACTGCTAGTGCTGTAACTAAGAATATAACGTTACAGCAAAAAGCCTCACAAAAATATTTACTGACAAACCGTCCAAAATTCAGAGGGAACTTGCGTTTTCACCTACAAAACAACAGTCAGTTTCCAGTCCCTGTTATTAGAAAAAGCAGCAAAAGTATAACAGTTTGTTGTCGGTCCGACTACAGTAATACATTTTCTCCATTTTCCCGAAGCGTATTCAACACCTCGCAACTCTTGCAGTACATACGTCACCTAGTAACGTACAATCGCGCGCATATCTCACGCGACCAATTTGTCGTGGCACGGCAAAATTGTCGCTTACGACATACATTTTAGTTGCAAGTGTTTCTGCAATTTTTTGTCGACACAAACGGCCGCTTTTAAGGTGTTTTTGTTACAAATTGCTTGTGTGGAAAGGTGTAGGCGTAATGAATGGTGCGTTTTGTCGTGGAATTCGAGTTAACTATTTTAAGGTGCATGTAACTGCCCTAGTTTATATGTAAGACTGAAACATGGGATACTCATTCGGTTATTATTAAATGTAAACAATTTAGCTGACTCCCTTGACAATCTACGCCTAAGAAAAGTAGTTAGTGAAGAATCTTATCATATTAAGAAGTGATTTAAAAGTTGTCAGAAACTTGTAGTATCCTTAATATCGTGATAACTTCGTGTATACATTGTCATTATCGACGTCGGTGTTTCACGTTTGAAGACCTTGGATTCTAAAATTGTTACCCTAAGTCTTTTTGATTCAAAAGAAAGTTGAGGTATCGTCAAAAACATTGAAAGCTAACACGTGTAAATTTCCCATACAAAAGTGTGCTCGAATTGCCATAAACACAAAAAGTTATTAAAAAAATCCTACAGCATTAAACAACCAACATTTATTACGGAAAAACACGAGCCGCGAGGAAGTATCAACAAAATTAGCCTACTTATTTCCCCTTGATTTACTTTTTAACAAACTTCCATCAAAACAAAGTGGTTCGTATCCTTGGTCAAAAGAGAATAACTCATAAAGTATACTGCCAAAGATTTGTCACAAACTTTCTTGTACCAGTCGTAAATGGTGACAATCCACCTGAAAATTATTGGATTTTTTATATTTTATATTCGACATATAAAATTATGTTGCGAACTATAAACCGTTTATTGCCACTAAGACTCCATTTGTTAGATTGACAGTTTATGACACTTGAGACATATCTGGCACTCGGCTAACTATTAGATAATGTTAGGATATGTGTTGGTCTGTCCGCTATCAATTTCATATTAGTAATGATTCTTTAAAGTTTGCTATAACAGCTCTACGTTTCAAAGGACCATTCGTCTCGTTCGATTTATATATTTTCGATGTACCTATATATCGATAAATCGAGCAATAAGTCGAGTAGCTAACACAACAAAAAAAATGGTACATTAGCCCCGCAAGCCAATTTTAATAGGACTCATTCTCACTAATTCATCAAGATGTGTTAAACGGGTGTCGTGTCGAACGCGATATGTATAAAAAAACAAGATATTGCCGCTTTTACATTTGATTCTTTCCTGTTTTTATCGATTTGAATTGGGAGTATTGATAAAAGTTTGCCGTTATAATGGATACAACGCACTATGCAAGTAAAATACGGTGCAAATTCGATACTTTTTGCCCTTCACAAATTCTTCAGTTGCAGTTTAAAAGTTACTATTTAACTAGTTAATGAAAGGGCTTATGTTATAAAGCCTGTGTCAGTAGTTATTGTTTAAGTTAACTTAACTTACCTTAAGACGATTAGTGTACCTGTTGTGTATGATAACAAGCCACCCGACTTATGAATTAGTTAGGCGTATCTTGAGGCTATTTATAGTACCGTGTTGTGGTATATTATTACCATATCAAAATGGTATCAGGTATTTTGGGATAGTTTTAATACGTTAGTAAAATAAAACATAACGTTGGTGTAAAAGTGCAAAAAATACTGATGTAATTTTTTTTTATTTTAATTACGATTTCAAAAATTTTTTTACTGCGATTGGGCTGCTTTTATATTTGCTAATTAACTTGTTAGTGTCACTGTGTATAAGTTAGTATAAATAAGTATCAGATAACCTATTTGCTTGTTTAAATATAAATTATAAATTATATTAATATATAAATTAAATATAATATTTACAGTAATAATAAGAAAACAACTTTCAAAATTTCATTAGATAAGAAATGTTTCGAAACAGAATGTTTCATCACCTCTAAACATTTCTTATACACACATACATTGTCAAGTTAATCCGCAGTCTTAGACTAAACTTCTTTAGAACGAATGACGAAAAATAATTGCTAAATATATTGTCTCCAGTTTCATATGTCAGTTTTAAGAGATCAATCTTCTAAATTATCTAGATTATTGCTGTAGTTTGGAGCCAGTACGTCGTCAAAAGTGAGTTTATTTCCGCTCAACTACTCTAGGCCATACATTCCTTATTTTGCTACTAAAAGTTGAGTGCTATAAAACTTGAGAATACACGATGTTATGTCAGTAACTTATACGGTTATAGTTTTAAAATAAAATTATTACCAAATTAAAAACTTGTAGATATCTTTTAGGGTAAAATATTACTCTTTTTTTTTATTCTTTTTTATAACGGCACGGTAAACTTACAAAAATTTACTAAAATTAAGTGTACTTTGCCCTCACCATCCGCTAAATGATCAATGAGGGGTTAAGTAGCCCTTGCTTCGGCCAATCCGCGGAAGGGTGACCCCTTAGTGTTATTTAAAGGGAGTATCTCCTAGTTTGGGAAACACGTCAATAAGAACCGAAAGATTGATTATTTATGAACCTGAATTTCTAAATCTGAATTTTTGTACAAAAATGTTGTAACAATTTTCTAAGAATCACACACAATTGCTTTATATCCATAACTTTGTGCCACCGTACTACACGTGGCTTCAAATATAATATTGAAATGTAAATGTAGAAGCAGACAGACAGCCTTATTACGTAAATGAAACCGTCGGTTGATTCACTTACAGTCCGGCCCGAGTGTAATGTGAAATTAACTTTATATCTCTCGGTTTATAGCTACTCTACGTTTTTACTAAAATTTTCAATTTCTATACGAAAAATTGAGTTTATGGGTAATTAAACAAGGTTAATTTTTCATTACACCAGTGCTGGTTGGTGTAGAGTAATGCAATTTTTCGTAGTTATTTTGCTACCTGTTGGTAGGTATACAAAGTGAATACTATTCGAATATTCCTTTAAAAAATTCAACAAATGTAATAAAATATTGGAAATATTGGCTAAGTCCTAGTTAGTACTATAAACTAGATAGTGTTTGACATTTCATTACTTAACCCTAGAAAGATAACCATATTTTGACTGCCACAAAAAATAACCATGCGCTTTAGAGGCGTACGATATATTAATATTTTTTTTTAATGAACTAACTTAACTACAACTAACTAAAAAGCTAACTAAAAAGGACAGGTAGATACGCGCGCTCATTAGAAAGAGACAGCAATGTCAAACGGACGCGGGCGCCTCTGAGGCGTAGGTTATCTTTCTAGGGTTAAGGAACATAGTGCCTAGTTATCAGTGTTCCGTACAAAATTTGACAATAGTAAGCCAGTTATCGATATTACTGACTGTAGAAAATAGAGCTCTTGGACGATACATGTATCATTCGAGAGTAATGGACTCTAGCTCAAAAACAGCACCTATCAAAAGTTTGTGGTGTAGTATCAAGAATTGGGGTTCAATTCCCGGTTTCTGAGGCACATTTAACGGTAGCTTATCTATTAGGACGGGAAAAAGTCTTTTCGCATCATAGTATGCATGAACTTGTAATAAAATCTTTTCTCTACACAAAAAAGCTCGATATTTGGGTACCTCACGAGCTCACTAAAAGAAACCTAATGAACCGTGTACTCATTTGTGATTCTTGAAGTCAAAGAGATTTTATTACAAGTTCATACATACTATAATGCGAAAAGACTTTTTCCCCGACCTAATATTCAATCTGTCATGTTTATATCAGCTTAAACGCTATTGAATTGATAAACTAACCGCTAAATGTACCTCAGAATCCGGACATAAGTCGACTAGAAATAGAGCGATCGAGCCATCTCAATTTAATATAACTTTTTTCGTTTGTTTAACCTTCTCATTCATTTGTATTTGTAACCTTTGTTTGAAGACCAATATTCTCATTAAAATTGTATATTCAAGTAAATGACTCTTAATCAAGACTGACGTTCGACATGACTTTCATCTTAAAACAAAATTGAAGTAAATCTAGGTAATTTTAATGTCAGAAATATTATCTATACTAATCTATACTTCTATACTAATATTATAAAGCTAAAGAGTTTGTTTGTTTGTTTGTTTGAACGCGCTAATTTCAAGAACTACGGGTTCGATTTGAAAAATTATTTCAGTGTTAGATAGTCTATTTATCAAGGAAGGCTATAGGCTATATATCATTGCGCTACGACCAATAGGAGCAGAGTAGCAATTAAAAAATGTTACAAAAACGGGGAAAATTTTGAACCATTCTCTCTTATGTGACGCAAGCGAAGTTGCGCGGGTCAGCTAGTTTTTAATAAGTAGCAAAGCCTGTCCTTTATAATTTAGTCTACTATAAAGTACAAGCAAATTTTTTATGTAATTCATCTATTTATTTGCGGAATTATTTCATCATTATGGCCTGTGCTTCTATTGCAGATGGTTTAAATATTTGTATCAAAAGAACATCTGTTTTTTATGTTATAGTACACTATATAAAAATACTTAGCTTATTATTGTCCCACTGCCAGGCAATAGTTCCATCTTCGAACGAAAGAAGCGCAATGCCTTGAGTTAACTATGCTGAACTAGTGCAAATTGAAGACCTTGCATAACTAAGGGACTTCTTTAAAGTACATGGGAATAAAGTAAACTCAATATGTTGAATAGATGAAGATATTAAAAATATTACTTTGAAAAGCTTAGCTAAACGACGAAATAAATTCATTAATTCACCGTAAAATGAACACATTAAATATAATACCATAAGTCATGATCGGTGATGTACGGCTAATAGAATAATAATGAGAACCAAATATTTTCATAGACGTCGCTCGACGCGCCCATAAATCGAGTACGATGGGACTTTTAATTTCTCCCTTAACATTTTATGAGGGAACTTTTGGTTGTTTACAAAAGACAATGAATGTATACAACGACGGAAGTAGACGTGTAAATTTGTGGCCTAATTAAATCTTTAATAGTGATAAATTGAAATTGTGTAGAAGAGAGTTCTTTTTGTGAATACACCAATAACAGACACAGAATTCTCGGCAGGGGTTACTACAGAAAATATTGATACATTTCAATATCACAGTTAGTGATAGCTACTTTAAAGATAGCGCTTAATTGATTATTTATTATTCCTCAAATTTAGTACATATGGTGATATCATTATTATCACTGACGTCTGTGGATAAGATACAGTACATGTATTAAATAACTATTCGTAATAAATTCGTGGCATTGTGAAGTGACAAGTGCGTTTAAGATGACTTTCCAAGGCAAAGTCGTACTCGTGACAGGCGCTAGCTCAGGTATTGGAGCCGCCATTGCTATCAAGTTCGCAGAAGAAGGAGCTCAAGTTAGTCTGGTCGGTAGAAACCAGGAGAAACTAAACAACGTCGCCAAGAAATGCGGAAATCCTTTGGTCCTAATAGCCGATGTTACCAAGGAGGTAGACGCAAAGAGGATCGTAGATGAAACAGTCAGATACTTCGGTCAGCTGGATGTACTTGTCAACAATGCTGGTGTTGGTTTAACTGTGAAGATATCCGAGAGTGATGCTTTGGAAATCTTTGACAAAGTGATGACGACAAACCTTCGAGCGCCGGTCGTAATTACAAACCTAGCAGTACCTCACCTCATTAAGACTAAAGGTAACATCGTCAACATGTCAAGTGTGCCGTGCTGTACATCGAAGGCTGGTTTGGATCATTTTACGAGGGCTATTGCTTTAGAGCTCGCGTCTAGTGGCGTTCGTGCGAACACAGTGAACCCAGGTCCAGTGTATACAGACATGGTTGAGAATGTAGGTGTTAGAGGAGCTGATGTAGAAGCTGCATTTGAGCAAATGAAGGCCCTCACTGCTCTGAACAGAATATCAGACCCTGAAGAAGTAGCTGACGTTGTACTGTTCTTGGCTAGCGACAAAGCCAAGGGTGTTACCGGATCATCTTACGTGATTGATAATGGATTGTCTATAAAACATTAAATCAATTATATCGCTTGACCTTCATTCGTCATCAATAAAATTAATATGATCATTAAATTATTTACCCTTAATAAATATTATCGTTACTACTAATATTTATGTGGTTTTATTTTTTAATTTTCCTTTTTATGTTAAGCTTCTACCCGCGACTTCGCCCGTGTGGTTTGTGACCTAGGACGGAATTTTAATTGAAGTTTTTATCCCCTATTTCATCCCCTTGGAGGTAAAATCGATCAAAATTCTTAGCGGATGCTAACCTCATAACATCTATCTGTATGTCAAATCACTATCCCGCGGTTTGAGTACATTTAGCGGTAGTTTATCTATATAATAGTGTTTATTGTTTGAGTTTTAACGCTACTGAATAGATAAAGTAAGTCAGTCACCTTTGAGTTATATATGTTCAGATTTACCGTTTCTAAGGTATATCATCATCGTATTCAGATCAAATTTGGATTTTATTGTATTATGAAAAGATATACAGCTGCTTGTATTGTACATATAACCGATTTATTATCTTACTTATCAGTATAGATAAGTTGAAGACCGGAAGTTATAAAATAGGCAATGGACTTAAGACTAGCTTACGTAATTTAATAATATATCAATATTTTAATACATATCTTTAAAATATTCTATGAAGCATTGAATAGTATATTATTATGTTCTTGCTCTTATTTTCAGGATGTTCTTGCCTTACAAAAATACTTGCAACTTGACTCCTCAATTTCCTCTAATACGTGTAATTACTGTACATAAATAGAACTGAACATGCTGAGTGAAACATGATTAGAAATGACGAAAGACTCAAATTATATTGAAGGAAAACTTTAAAATCCGTAATTTATTGCACATTCCAAATTGTAAGTTGCCACCACTCATTAAACTAAGTTTATAAAACAGGGAGTCTAACCAAAGTTAGTTTATCTTTGTTCCATGGAAAGTTTAACAATTAATTACTTAAAATTTAATCTTAATGGTGCAATTCACCTTCGAGTCAATGAATTGTGATTATTTATTGCTATAGGTCCGTGATCAATTGGTTTTACTCAATCTAAGAGTAATCATTAGTAGGAGTGTTAATCATTTCTTAGAGCATCACTTAATCTATACTAATTATATTCATATCTCCGAACTACAATAGAGATTGGTATAGGTGCCTACTTATACCACTTGTTACCTGCCACGCAAGTGGTCGACGGTCAAACCTGAGGCAACATACCAATACCAATACCAATGACTTGTCAAAGTTATGTGAGTGTGAGAAATAAGTTTCACTTGTTCTAGTGGTTAAGTAATTTATCGTGCTGAAAACCTGCACACCTAAGAGTTGTTTAACACATTTCTTGGGGGAAAGTCACCGATCAACGCTTGGCCAGCGCGGTGACCAAGGACAGACACGGGTTAAAATAAACTAAAAAAATATTTATCCTACACTCATATTGTTATATATGAAAAAATAAAACCATCAATGAGAATTTGTATTTATTGCTACACAATATAATTAATAAAAAAAAACTTTCCTTATTTCAAAGTCGTTCCATTGTCAGTCACGTATGATGATCCTGTAATGCCTTTGGCTTTGCTGCTAGCCAAGAACAGTACAACGTCTGCTACTTCTTCAGGGTCTGATATTCTGTTCAGAGCAGTAAGGGTCTTCATATACGCAAAAGTAGCTTCTGCTTGAGCCGCACCTGCGCCTGCATTCTCAACAATGTCTGTCAATACTGGCCCTGGATTCACTGTGTTCGCACGAACGCCACTAGACGCGAGCTCTAAAGCAGTAGCCTTCGTAAAATAATCCAAAGCAGCCTTCGATGTACAGTACGAGAAACTTTGTTCGGAAAGCACACGGGTAGCGGCGATACTTGAAATGTTCACAATGTTTCCTTTAGTTTTGATAAGATGAGGTACTGCAAGGCTTGTGATTACGACCGCTGCTCGAAGATTCGTTGCCATCACTTTGTCGAATATTTCCAAGGCGTTATTCTGAGCTATCTTCGCAGTCAGACCGATACCAGCGTTGTTAACAAGTACATCCAGCTGACCGAAGTGTTTGATTGTTTCTTCCACGATCCTCTTTGCATCTACGTCCTTGGTAACGTCTGCTGCTAAGATCAAAGGATTCCCGCATTTCTTGGCGACGTTGTTCAGTTTCTCCTGGTTTCTACCGACCAGACTAACTTGAGCTCCTTCTTCTGCGAACTTGATAGCTATGGCGGCTCCAATACCTGAGCTAGCGCCTGTCACGAGTACAACTTTGCCTTGGAAACTCATCTTTAGCACACTTGTCACTGTCGCACTATGACATGAATTTGTTGCGAATGATTATTTATTACAACGCGTTATTCATGTAGTGTATCTTATCGTCAGTGATAAAATAATACCCCAATAATTTGAGGAAATAATTAATAACTAATTTACCGCTATCTCCTGATCTAGATATTGTAATCTATTGTAATCTCTTTGTAGAAAATTCGTATCATCGATTGAACTTGATAGTGCGGTTTCAAAGGGCAACGTTACATGCTGCGAATGTTTGTGTTCTATTATTATCAATTCGTACTTTGAAGCAAAGGTCAGCTAATTGTTTCTTTAAGCAGGCTGATTTTAATGTTGTCCCACTGCAGGGCAATGGACTCCTCCCAAACGTGGGGGAGGGGTTAGGCCTTGAGTCCACCGCGCTGGCCAAGTGCGGGTTGGGGACTTTCCATGCCCTCGATAAATGTCTTAAACAAATTTTAGGCATGCAAGGTTTCCTCCCGATGTGATTCCTTCACCGTTAGAGCAAGTGATAATTATTTCTAGTACATACAAACTTCAAAAAGTCATTGGTGTGTTGCCTCGGGTTTGAACCTACAACCACTTGTGTGGTGCCAACTTAAACCACTCGGCTATCATATCACTAATACTGACAGTAATAACTTAACTGAGCATAATTTTGTTTTGCTTAACCAATTGTTACGATAGTTAATTTATGAATGCAACACATATTTTCATAAAACTATTGCTCAGCAGCATAAAATATTATGGTCAAGATCCTCCAGAAAGAATAATAATATATATTCGCTTAGCCTTTGTTCCAAACTGTGTTGGAGTCGGCTTCCAGTCTCACCGGATGCAGCTGGATACCAGTGTTTTACATGGAGCGACTGCCTATCTGACCTCCACAACCCAGTTACTTGGGTATTAACACGATACCCTTCGGTAAGACTGGTTGTCAGACTTTCAAGCTTCTGACTACTGTTAACGACTGTCAAAGATCTTCGAAAATGACAGCCGGGACCCACAATTTAACGTGCCTTCCGAAACACGGAGGAACTCGATATGTATAAGATGGTCACCCATCCACGGAACAACCTCGGCAAGCGTAGCTTAACCTCAGAGATCCATCCGTGCGGCTGTTGTAAACTAAGCCACGAGCTCCTCCGAAAGAAAGAAAGAATAATAATAATATGAAATATTTTAATTGTTATTTTACACATACATATACGTTTGCTGTTGTTGTGATTAAAATGCGAGCTTGTACAGAAAAGAACACTAGCAGGTAATCTAAGACTTGTGGAACTCTTTAAGATACTCTCAAAGAAACACACAAAAGGAAAATATAAATTAAAAACGTCTTTATAAGTAGAGTCACGTTTGCGGTTTTACAGCAACGCGAAAATCTGTTTCAATTCATATATATTTACTATATATTAAACTCACATATCATATGTTTTAGGCAGGCAATTAATGAATGAAGTAGCCGCGCAATTAAAGTTCTAGAAAATGGAATAAACAGTAGCTCGATTCTCTACTACTATCGACTACCGACAACCGAACTGTCATCGAGAAATTTTGTATGAAAATCTGATCAGCGCCTCTGCCGGGTGTCGTAGGAAACATTTTGGCAGTACATTCTAAATGTCAAATTTCGGTAGCTAGCCGGTTGTCGGTAGTCGATAGTGGTAGAAAATCGAGGTACAGTATCGTGATTCTTTACCACTATCGACTATCAACAACCGACCAACTATCGAGATTTTCTGGATGAAAAATCGTGTAGAATGGCGCAGTAGAAACTATTTTTGCGGTACATTTTAAATTTTAACGACCATAACACACACTATTCATAAATTAGGTAGGTATTGGGTACCTATTGGCGCGGCTTAAATAAAATATAAATCCACGGAAACATATAAACTGATGCAATTCTAATGATCAAATCGTAGAAACGTGCCCACACTATGTAATACTTTGTTTCGCGCAAGTTGTGCCACTTGTAAACGAATGCAAACCGTAAAGGTATTTCCAATAACTAAGTTCAAACTACGATACTGTACAACTTAAATACAAGAAACGTAAAGTAACGGTTTGTTATGTGTAATTAGGTTTTAGTTATTGTTGTTCAGATTTATTATGCATTATACCAACTTAATGGTGCAATTCACCCTTAAGTTAATGAATTGTGATTATATAGTTCTTTAGATTTGTGTCAATTAATTCTACAGTTACTTTTTGGAGAAACTCGTGGATTAGTTAACAACAGCTGCACGGATACGCTTGCCGACTTTGTTCAGGTGATGTTTCTTGGTGTTTCGGAAGGCACGTAAAATTGCGGGTCCCGGTTGTAACTTTCAAAGATCTTTGACAGTCGTTAGAAGTCAGTGGTAGGTACTTAAGGCGGACTCCAACATGTTTGGAAAAAAGGCTGATGAGGTCTGTGACCAATTGATTTTGTCTGGTTTTTTTAGAAGAACCTTGCTCAGCAGAGGGACAGTTACGGGATAAAAATCTTTATGTTGAAAAAAATAATAGGAAAACCATAAATGAGAATTGTATTTATTACATATTAAAGCGGTAATACTCACAAAGAAAAATCTTTCCTTACTTCAAGGTCGTTCCATTGTCAGTCACGTAAGCTGAACCTGTAATGCCTCTGGCTTTGCTGCTAGCCAAGAACAGTACAACGTCTGCTACTTCTTCAGGGTCTGATATTCTGTTCAAAGCAGTGAGGCTCTTCATATGGGTAAAAGCAGCTTCTACCTCAGCTGAACCTGCGCCCGTATTCTCAATAATATCCGTCAGTACTGGCCCTGGGTTAACTATGTTCGCACGAACACCACTAGACGCCAGCTCTAAAGCAATGGCCCTCGTAAAATGATCCAAACCAGCCTTCGATGCACAGTACGAGAATATTTCTTCGGAAAACACACGAGTAGAAGCGACACTTGAAATGTTGACGATGTTTCCTTTAGTCTTAACGAGGTGAGGTACTGCTAGGTTTGTAATCACGACCGGCGCTCGAAGATTCGTTGCCATCACTTTGTCGAATATTTCCAAAGCGTCCCTCTGGGCTATTTTTGCCATCAGACCGATACCAGCGTTGTTGACAAGTACATCCAGCTGACCGAAGTATCTGACAGTTTCATCTACGATCCTCTTCGCATCTACCTCCTTGGTAACATCGGCTACTAGGATCAAAGGATTCCCGCATTTCTTAGCGACGTTGTTCAGTTTCTCTTGGTTTCTACCGACCAGACTAACTTGAGCTCCTTCTTCTGCGAACTTGATAGCAATGGCGGCTCCAATACCTGAGCTAGCGCCTGTCACGAGTACAACTTTGCCTTGGAAACTCATATTTTACCAACTCGTCTCTGTCGCACAATGACATGAATTTATTGGCAAATGTTATTTATTACATTTGGTGTATCTTATCGGCAGTCGCCAGTGATAATATATTATAGTTACCTTTTTGTACTTAAAATTAAATACCTCCTGTTAATAGATTTTATCACGATATCACATAAATAATATGTTTTTGTTTTTGATTAGGTAGGTAGAGACCAAAGAGTAGTCTAAAGGCAAGACCGAGACATAAAAACGGGAAATATACTGAGCATTTTTTGACAGAAGAACTTTACTCAGAAATAAATTTATTCCGATTTGAAACCGAAGACCCCTTCATATACATACACTGTCGACGCGCCACAGAGGCATATAAGGCGTATTTAACTGTTATGTATTAGAGGGAAAGTAAAAGAAAGCAAAGAAAATAAAAACTAGGTACTTTTATCACGGAAGAACGAAGGAAAAGCGAAGTGATGGAGAAAAAATTGCAGGTTGTTAGAAAGTAAAAATAGTTAACAAACTCCACGTCATTATTATTAAAAGGACTTGTCTCGTTGGCGGAAGGACGGTAGTTGTGTTATATTCAAGCGTTTTAATCTTATGGTTTTAAAAATATGCATTTTGTCCAAAATGGCCAGTGTTACCTTCGACGAAACGTCAGGCAATCCACTGTAAATTATTTTTTTGAGCGTTAATTCCCTTATAATAATTATATAATAAATTTGTAATTGTTTAATAGTTATGAAATCAAAATATGTGCTCTACGAAATTGTTGGATTTATACGCGACCTTGCGCTGAGTCGTTTTGATAAATTTATAGTTATTTCCAGCTAAAGTTCAAAAAAATGCACACAAGTTTATTACATCCCTCTAATAGTAGTTTAACGAGAATTCATACATCCCATAAATAAATTCGTTGTAACTGAAAGCCTTTCCGCTAAATGAAAATGGGTTTAAAGCATGAATTAAAATCTATTTTTAAAACCGCATTTTCATTTTGTCCTCGTTTTTGGAGCGCAATGAAAATGTTTTATGATAATTTTGAAAAATTGTCGTGTGCTGGTTTTGATTGAATTTTTTATCACTAAACTATTTTTTACTGTATTGAATTTATTTAACATTGGTTTTGACGCTTTTTGTTAAGAAATATAGTTTTGAAAACATTGAATGTTATTTCTATTTATTTTTATGAATAGCACGTTGTCGCGTTTTGGCTACCTAGGCCCAAAACGTGATTTGAAAAATAGGAAATAATGCATAAATGTTTTTAAGGACAACATAAAATAACCCAGAATTGGAGATCAGGCCATCTCCAGTTCTGGGAGTTTTTGTTCAATTAACGTACTTTAGCAAGTTTATTGTGAAAAAGGACAAACAAGGAAATTCACATTTATTATATTTGTTGTAATATAAAACTCTCAAAAGAATAGTCGCTGCAGTAACTATTTCCCGCAGCCATCTCGCATTGATATGAAAATTTAATAATTTCTCAGAAAAAGTTATCCGAGTGGTATTAAAAAGTAATATAAAACGGATAAAGCTGAATGTAAGTCTCTCGCCGTGTCTGTCCGAACCACTTAAGTTGTTAAAGTTTAATGGAATTTATGCCATGTTGATTCATTCATGAGGTGCCTTGCCTGCAATATTAACTGAGAGTTGTGTAACGAGTTTAAAGAAATCCGACGGCTACTTTTATTTGATGGAAAATATGTTTGATTGGGTAGAGGTTTAATTGATCTTGAGTGGTATTCAAGTGCAATATGTAGCAAAAGAGCAATAAATGCATGTAAAAAGTCCTTTTTTGTAGAGTTTTTTAGTCAGTATGCCATATTTTTTAATCTCAGTGAGCAAATCTATTATAATTGATAGAATTGATTTTGATTGTACGAATATATACTAAGTTACGAAAAAATTATCTTTTTCAAACGAGGTGGAACTGAAGTCATTTTTATACTTTAAAGATACTAGAGAAAACCACATACGACTCATTCTTTGGTCACTTTACACAACACGGATAAACAACTTCACAAAGGAGCCACCGCAATCTAAAATCCTAGTATTTTTTCTTCTGAAAGCAAATTAAAAATCTCTACACTTTTCTAAAGGTGGGCTTACAAAACGCATAAATAATTCTTATCAGCGGCTTAGTAGAACTTGATATTAAAATACTGTAGCATTCGTTATCGCTGAGAACAGGTGCATCAGTATTCAAATGGGATGTTGCGGACCAGTGATAACGGTAACGTGGCCCTTACTATTGGCGCGAATAACTGTCATAATTATTTCAAAATGGAAGCGCTAATGGCGGTTGGTTTTGAATATGGATTTTAATTTGCTTTTTAGCGGTTTAAATGAAGTTTTTAATTGTTTTGATTATGCGTATGTGCCAGTATTTTTTTACAATGTTTTAAATAAACTGTTTACTTTGGTAAATATATTGTTATTGTTACAAAATTGTTCACAGCATTGATTTCGATCTTCAGTTGATGGGCCAATCCAAAGCTAATCATTGACTTTAGTATGAGTTGTAATTTTATTTATATTTGTGTTTAGTAAGATTTTTATTTATATTGTCATATTTTATGAGTTGGTTTTATTCGTGGGAAACCATCACTGTTTTTTAATTCGGGGTTCATATAAAAGAAAAAAAACATGCAAAATTATTTTAATAATTCTGATGAATTATTGTGATCTCTATACAGGCGATAACTTCATAATATCTGATATAATTTATGAACAGGGCAAATAAGATATTGGTAACTAAAGTATGTCGCCAGCGAACTGCGAAGGTGTTACCCTTTAAGAAACCCACTTCAGTAGATTAAAGGAGTGACGCGACAATATTGATGAAATGTCTCGCATTTAGGAAGTGAATATTGTTGTTTTCTTTTTGTCATATTTGAGTGTTTTGATGTGTATTTTTAGACTTGTTCGTATTTATGAAAGAAAGTATAATGCTTGTTGTTCCGAAAATAAAGATTGATTATGAAATGTAGAGATAATAAGTCAATTTGTCTCCTTCAGATATCTTGTAATATCTACTACTAGTTAAAATTTAGTTATTGTCTTTTTTTAGTACTGTGTGGTAGAAATATCAAGCAAATCAAACTTGTATAAAATCACGTTTAATACGTTTATTACGTAATTATATTGTAGTCGTAATAGCTAGCAGGACGCCACTGCACAAGAGATTTTCATCGTGTTGATTTATAAATATATCATCTTATTATAATAAAGCCCAGAAAATTATAAGTAGTAACTTACAATTGTACGTGCGACCTCAAGATTTTTGAAGAAAAAGACACACATTATTCAGCAGTCACCATAGTAAGTCAGTCATTGCATTTTATGTTAATGTTACGCCACAAGCACTATAGTTAAGACAATTGGGTTAATACGATCGTGTTTCAATAGTAAGAACAATCATAAGTAAACAAATTAATATGTTTATCCCTTTAAATTATTTATAATGTGTAGTGTGCAAATATAGAGATAAACTATCTTCTTATTTTATAACCCAGAACACTAGAAAATTCAGCATTTAAACATCGGAGACACAGCATATTTTTTAGAAAGAAAAGTCACACACACTTCTAATAGTCACGATAGCTAGTCAGTCATTATATTATATGTTAATCTTGCGCCACAAACACTATAGTTAAGACGATTGTGTAAACACGATCGTGTTTCAATAGTAATAATAATCATAAGCATAGCAATTTGGCGTAGATGTAGCGGTTTGCAAGTTATTAGTGCTTTGTCGCATCTAACTGCTGGTTTAGTATTCAACCTGAGGGTTGCTATCCCTCCAATTATTTGAGTTAACTTAACATTAAACAAAGATTTTAGTAAAGTTTGTGATTGATTTTTCATGTACGTTTCGTCACTAACAATATAAAAGGGGAGAGCCTTTTTCTGTTTTACCGGACACGTTACTAAACCCTGGGCTACCATTGAGAAAAATATAAATAAAAAAATAATGTAGTACTTTTTATGAAACGGGAATGGAACCCGAGACGTCATGATCAGTAGATGGACGACTAGAAAGTGCCTTTGCTAGTATCTAGTGCGATGAGCTCGAGTATCTATTCTGGGCTTGGTTGTAAAATATATACACAAAAGTATGCATTTAAAACTATGTAAGTTTGTTTATCAGGATTTTGGTTACCATTGTACAAGCTCTGCTTAGTTTGGAATCAATTGACCGCGTGTGAGTTGTCCAATGATATATTAATTAATAAAAATATAAAAACCCTATGATATAAGAAAGTTACCTGAACTCTAAAGAGATAAGACTACAGAGTTCAAGGGCTCTATGTCTTGTAAGTGTTAAACTTTAACTTCCAAAGGTCCTTTACAGTTAATTGTTGGTTATTTGTAACTTAGAACAAACTAAGTTATCAAAGGGATGTATTTCGATAACTATCAGTATCACTTTATCTTGTCTAGGTATTTTGTTTGCGATTCTTTTTTGAGGAGTTTACATGATTACTTGCAGATAATAATTATAGGTTTAAATAAAAGACTATCACAATGATTTCAAAATTTAAAAACATTTTTAAAACTTCATAGATAGGCTTTTTTGTAAATTCATTGGGATTACACGTAGATTTAAACACTTGATTGTAGATTGCATCAAATGCTATCTTAGCTTAAAACCGTATTCAATTCATAAGTTTTGCTTAACAAATCATCCTCCGTACATTAGCCGTCAAAATGTCTTTTTTATGTTAATTACGATAGAAAAGTGGAGTCTATATACAGTATTTTGCTTTACAAAAACAAATAGTACTAACTGGTCAGTAGCGTATGCACAAAAAGCAAAAATTCACATTTCATCGGCGGCGCACCTCCCGTGGCGAATGTCTTTTTTATCGCTGCATTTTTAATATTGAGTCGTTCTGTAAACGACCGTACTGAAGTAAACAGTAGGACCACTAAATAAAAGCCGAATTTCTAGAATGCAAATTTTATTATTCATATATTTGAGGTTTTGGTTGATTGTACCTCTATAGAAAATGTAACATCATAAGAGTAAACAATCAATGGAAGCTAAACCCATTGGGTTATATTTGTATTTATCGTTACTCCCTCCTCGTTCTGGACTCTACAGAGGAATGACGATACTCGAACTTCAGAAGACTTCGCGGGCTTCAAGCAACATAGAGCAATATAATTTATAGTAATTTAAGTACATAACTTTACATAAAATGCTTGTAGTATGACGTTCATCTTATGAAGTAAAAGTTTACTAATGCAACTAATTACCACTATTATCTTTAAATCCAGTCGACTTACTCACCTTTATCATTCTAAGATCACATGGAACAAGCACAATTAGACACAAAGAAATCAAAACTTAATACTTCAACGGAAAGGTTTGTGAAACAGGCAGAGTTGTGACCGGGTGTTGCGGGGTAAATTGGGACGTGCGGTGAACTGCAACAGGCCGGCTTGATTGCATTTGATATCACAGTTTGTACTCTACTACTACAAAGGAAAGTACATTTGACACTTGTTTTTGATACTGGGAGGCTGAAATAATCCTCCTGGTTTCACGGAAAACTGTACGTGGCATTGGTTTCGATTAGAATGTAAAGAGTAATAATAATGCCATCTACCATTGGTCGATTTTACGCAGTTGCGAAAACAGATGTATAGTTCAGTCAAGCCAAAAGTCCGCAACTTACTACATGAACTAAGTTTGTTAGTGTATTGTTTCATTCTATTTTCTAGTTTATTATTGTATCGTTTTGCTAAATCAAACGTTGGTACCATTTAATTTTCTTTCATCTTTCCACTGGACAAACCTTTAGTTACGTTACCTCTAGGACACCATTTATTGAATAAATCACTGCCTAAAAATGTAACATAGTTGTATAAATATTTCCTATTAATAAAATTCCTAATACATAAAAATCTGGAACACCAGAAACATCTTGACTACAGATACGAAATAACTCTAGAAATCGTACTGAGAATTCCTATAATTAAACTACTAACGCTCAACGCAATGTCCCGACATCACTTGCCACTTTATGATAATCTAGAACCTTTAATAATTGTATCTAATTGAACGATACATCAATAGTGCTATCAGTGGTCTCAATAGCATTGACTCGACAGACATAGAGTATATCTAATAGGCTTAGTTCTAAGATGGACTGAGTATTTGGTAACTCAATTATACTGATTACAAACATATCGTGTATGCTAAGCTATCGTTGATATATCGTGATTGTGCAACTGATATTAGCCCTATTTGCATTTCAATCTGATTTTGAGTTAGAAAGTTTATAACTGAGACCCTTTATATACATAGTGCAATGTTTTTCGAGTTTTGATACCAAAATTCCTGATTAAACTATTCTTGCTTTTACAACTTTTTCATTATTCTTCGTTTGTTAGTTCAATAGTTAGTTATTCCGTTTTAAATACTGCAAACAGATCCATGGAAGTATGAATCATATTTTCTAATTAAATAAAGATAATAATGCAATATGAATGCAATGAAACATAGCAGATATCCTTATACTCGTAGTACCGTTAGTTTGAAGAATAATAAAACCAAAATCCGATTCAGGCACATCTCCTACAAATCATCAAATTATCTGAAGAAAACTTTTTACAAACAAAGTTAACCTACTGATCATAAACTACTCTGTACCTTGGTCATTGTTTCTCTCTTTATGCTCGAGAACAAGCTACATCGTCAATGTAATACCATCTCTATTACAATCACATAAGGTTGTAATTCCCTCTGAAGGTTTGAAGAATCAAGAATTATCTTTGTCGATACGTCAATTTTTGTGTTGGCGACGAAAGTGTGGCAAAGCGGCTTGCAAAAGTTTTTTCTACTTTTTATTTGTTGCTACCTTGAAATGGTGACGATGAATTTTTGTTTTCGAGTTATTAAGTCGTTCGAGCTGTTTCGTGGATTTTAAGTATTTAATGGATGATTTCGGATTGTGAAGCAATGGAATGTTTTTGTATTTTGTTTATGAAATACCAGTGTAATATTGTAACTTTATACTTGAGATATTGATGAAATGAGGCTATAGTTATTTTCTATTTCAACGCTTGTGTATGCTCTAGTGTATATTTTTGGCAATTGATGTTAAAAAAGACATTTCTGACATTAACACAAATGTTAACTATACTTTCCGCCCACTCTGAAATCGCAAAAAAAGGTATTTACTTAAGGCTTGCTACAAATATTGTCACCGCGTCAGCGACTAAAACGATGACGTATTTATCCGTTTTGATCGCTTCGACATAATCTGTAGTAATTAAATCGCTTTCAGTGGTATTACATTGCGTTTTCGGCACTAACTGTCGAGCGCGACATTTAACCGCGATATCGAAATTGCACTGTCATCTGTAGTATAGCAATATTTTAATTACATTAAAAAAGTGATTTTGCTATCGTCAATATTTTTAAGTTTTGAATCAAATCCCCGTGCCGTTAGATATTTGTCAAATAATTGTAAAACTTTGTTGAACCTAAAAGTCTGCCAGACCACACTATAATTACTAATTCTACTTTGTGTTATGGTCCATGGTCATTGGTCATATTAGCGAGAATTTTATATTGTTAAGTAGTACTAATGTACTATATTTCGTCTGTCTACGCTTTCTTTTTGAAGAGTAATATAAACGTTCGCATTATGCAATCGGAGGCGGATCTGAGTACAATTTTCTCAAATACTCCATTTCCCCTTGGAACTCTCTAGAAAATCGAAGTTAGACGGCTAGGCTTACTGGAGAACTACGCCCAAGTGTCGCTTTGCCAAGGAAATCCGTACATCGGGAGCACTTTGTTCCAATCTCTGTTATTTTTACTATACACGTTTTTACATTGTAGGTACCGCGTTAGAATGAGTAAAGCGTTTTTGCTACATTATTCTTAACTTCATTGACGTAAAGGCTTTTATTTGACAATATATTTAAAAATAAACAAATACATGACAATGTAAGTAATTTCTGTCCCACGGCAGAAAGGGACTGTTCCCGGAATAAAGAAAGGATTAGGCTCTTCGTCCAGAAGAAATAATTAATTATACTTATTATATTTTTTATTTATTTTAAAATAGAGTCAGCTACTTAGCTCACCCTATTTTAAAATAAATATAAGTAATTTTACATAAGTAAGTATATTTTTAAGTCTCTTTTAAAGTTAAATTACTTATGTAAAATGCTTCTTTAATCACTATTCCCATGAGTGAGGGGACAATTTTTCATGCAGGGACCAAAAGAAAAGTATTTATTATATTATTAAACATGCGTTATGACGTAGTTACAGCAGTTATAAAAATATATATGAAATATGGCCGGAAAATATATTTACCTGTCTTTTAAACACCGATTATCCCTTTGGGTTGCGAAGGTCTGATGGTGGTTGCTTCGTGGAAAATCGGATATCCAGCATAATCCGGTTAGACAAGAACCCAACATAGTTGAGAATAAGGATAGAGTAAGGTCTTTGGAGTATTATATTTTGTCTTATGTTTTGAGTATATTTCTCGTATTTTTTATGCTTACTTTTTATAATATTTTGCCCCTTATATCTGTAGATATAATCAGGTCACGTTGATTTCGTGATATAGGGGTCAATCCTGTTAGCCTGTTAACTTATCTAAATAAAGAAAAACCAGCTCGACACCCTCGAGAATCGAATACGGGACTATATGATCTGAAGTCTTGTACGGGGTTGGGCCATAAGGAAGTAAATAGAAAATCATTATCCTCAGATAAATTCATCTTTAATTTGAACTCGTGATTACCTTGTGAAATCTCCCGCGAGAGTTAATTAATTCATAGTAAGAGATTTGCCTAAAAATATATTTAATTTAATTTGTTATGATATCGGTGGCTCGGTCGGCAGTTTAAGCGATTACCGCATTGAGTTCCCGGATTTGATACTTGGTAGAGTACTATTGTTTTTTTATAATTTCTATCAGGATATTAATATAGTAGACCGAGGTTTAGTAACGTGCTCGGTAAATGGCGATATGCCCGCTTCCTATTGCATGGGACTAACATTGTTAATGGCAAAATCTCGGTGTATATTTCATGCATTAACCACGTTAAAAAAAAGGAAATATGGTGTATTTCATATTCCTTTTGCTTTCACTTTTGGGTATAAAATACGTGATATTAACCATGTAGGTTTAGAAATTAAGATACCTAAGTATTCATGAAAACCTAGTCTCCTTTATGTTTAGTACTTAATCCAGGTATATTGTTGGTTGAATAAAATAAAGGAGTTATACAAGGTCGTTACTCTCGGACAAAGAGTTTAGTATCAGTTTTATTTGTCTACGTTGATGTATGGAAGCAATGGCCTGTGTTGCTTTCAGACGTGGTGAATAGACTTTGAGATAGAGAAATAAATAACTGTAGCTGACTCACTTGGCGTTGCTTGCGTATATATTTTTCATCTGCTATATCAATTCATTAAATGTTGATTTATAAGTTAGCTATAAAAGCGGAATAGGCTCATACTAAATCGACAAATTCAGTAAATATTTAGAGGTGACAACATTAATATAATGTACCTACTATAATATACACACGAATTGAAAACGTCCTCCTTTTTTAACGTCGGTTTTAAACAAAAAAATCTACTATTCTACTTACTCTCGACGTGCCAGTAAATAAATTATTAAGTTTTTGTTTTAAGCAATAAAATAAGAGTTAAACTTGGCTTTTATATAGAATTTTCAACGGAAGCCACATCCATATATCACGCAATGCCATTGCCAAATAACTTGCGAATAAATAAACCGGATCCATATATTACGCTAAGTCACCGTCAAATTCCGAAGGTTCCCGAATACAGCATGTGGTATGAGTAATTGTCTGTAGCGCGATTCTCTACTACTATCAAGTATAAACAATCGGCTAGCTATAAAAAAATGAGAATCTGATCAGCGCCTCTAGCGGGCACTGTATGAACTATTTTGCAGTGCATTTTAAATGTCAAAATCTGGAGACTCGACACTCGACTTACTGCTATTACGTAAGCCAACTAGCTATGAAAACGTTGTATGAAAATCTAATCAGCTTGTCCAGCAAGCGCCATAGAAACTAACTATTAAATACATTTTAAATGTCAAATTCTCAATTCTGCTTAATAGCGACTGTAGAAAATCGCGCTACGGTAGCGCAGAATTTCTACAATCTACATCTATATATATATCGTCAAGTCTACCTATCGATAAAATTTGTGATAAAATCAAATAAGCGCTATTAGCGGGCGCCGAAGGAACTATTTGTGCAGTATATTTTATATGTCAAACTCTTGATACACTGAAAGTACTGATGTAGAGAATCGCGATACTGATTGCAGAACGTAATGTGTTTCAAAGTTTTGGTTTACTTAAGCATATGTTGTTACAAGGTATCTCAATATTCATGTAACAAATGTTGATTTTGTCGAGATTTGGGGAATAATTAAAACTGTCAGGAGGAATGATTGATTTGAATGAATGGGGATCTAATTGAATGATTTAAAATATGTTTGGAGTAAAAAAGGCTTTTTTGAAGCCATTATTTCTAAATAAGGATTTTGTGGATTGGTACGTTATAGGTACGCAAATGCTAAAAAAGTTATTTTTGACAATATCTACCTAGCTATTGGTAAGCCTAAAAATCATAATATTATGTTCTAAGTACAAATTTTACAGTATCGTAAAATATAAAACGACTTATTTATTAAAAAAACAAATTCCATCTGTCTAGATGCGATAAGCACTAGAATAGCAAATTACTTCTATTTAAATAAATCAATAATTTTACGTGTTAAGTGTAGATATCAGAAGCAGAAATTACCCTGTGTTCCCAGGCAGTGGAAGATCAATAAATATCCACGATTTACATATAAAAATCACCCTTCTCTATAGTGAGAAACTGAAACTATAAAATCTAAAATCCAATGGCAGTAAAATGTTCGCCGACGTTCGTGTTTCGACGACTGTTCAAACATCTTTTATGTAAATTTTTGCATAAATACACCGTTGAACTAACGACTGGTCTATTAACATAGTTGTTTTGTAAAACGCTGATGCAGTAGGGGATAGGCTATGGTGGATAAAGCGAGTTGATTACGGTAACGAGATGATAGTGCTGTAGCGCGATTCTGTACAGTCGGTACTGTCGAGTATCGAAATTTTGACATTTAAAATGTACTGTCAAAATATTTCCTTCGACACCCGTCAAAGACGCTGATCAGATTTTCATTCAAAATTTCTCGGTAACAGGTCGGTTGTCGATAGTCGATAGAAGTAGAGAATCGAGCTACTGTAGGGCGTTTCTGTACAATCGGTACTGTCGAGTATCGAAATTTTGACATTTAAAATGTACTGCCAAAATATTGATATAAATTCCCCACGACACCCCTCAGAGGCGCTGATCAGATTTTCATACAAAATTTCTCGATGACAGGTCGGTTATCGGTAGTCGATAGTAGTAGAGGATTCGAGCCACTGGCACTGGTCAAATTTTGTATACTTACATAGAGTGGGAGTTGCTGGCAGAAACTATAAATTATTTTGTAAATTTGGTTATTATGTTGTTGATATAATAATATGTATATTTTCCATAGTGTATTATTTTGCAATGGGCATTATTTATTAGGAAATGTTCATTAGCTTAATCTTCATTTTTAATTGTTTAATTATAATGGAAGTAGTATTGTCTCTTTAGTAGTCTTAAATTGATGCCAATCAATATCAATCTACGTACGTCGCGATAGACACGTTTATCGAATAATCAAAAGTAATCATTTAATATAATATTAATGAGTTAAAATAACAAATCGCTATATTTCTTTCACAACAGTAGCCTTAAATTCCTAGCAGACTTTAATACAATCTCACCAGTTAGATTAGTAGTAGACAAGAGTTTAAATATTCTAAGAAAATGTTAGTCTTTTTTAATATTTGTGCAAAAGTTCTAACAATGAAACTAGACTGATTGCTCGCTCTAAATTATTTTGTGATTTGAACATTTTTTCAAGGCATTTCATTAAACAGTTCTGTTACAAAAGTGTTGGATTAAATTAGACTTTTATACATTTTTAAGAGCTTGTAAAATTAATGTTACTGTATATTTTTTTTTGCTTTTACGTACATTTCATTCTTATACAAATAAAATATTTAATTTTGCACTACATTTCTTTTTGTTCAATTTGTTGTGTAAATTGAATAAATAAGTGTAATTTGTTGTAGGGTAATACACGAGAGGAATTAAGATTTACTTTATAAAATTTTAAAGTTAAATTGAAATGCAAAGACTCCAAACCGCCTTTGCCCTGCGTGGTGGACTTAGACTTGTAGTTTTCGCAGGTAATTAATAAATAAAATAAAATCAATAGATAACTCACACAAGGTCTTCTGATTCCAAACATAGGTACTAATATACTTATAAATACATACTATAGATAAATTTAAAACCAGGCTCAGAACAGATACTCGTGCTCATCACACAAATATCTGTCCCGGGTGGGATTCGGACCCACCACACGTGGTTCAACCGTTATGGCGGCAATGTGACCACGTTAACCAAATAGAATAAAAAGTGAATAAGTGTCAAATATGGCTTTTTAAAATGATAACGAATGCATGAATTCAACTGTCATGAAAGGCATCATAAATGTAGAAACCTCATTATCGCTATATTTTATACATCAATGGACTTCGTAGAGTACTTAAACGCTTTAGTATTTTCCTGACGCATGAATGAAATAAATATGTACTGGATTGTTGAATAAAATAAATATGTAGCATATTTCTCTGTGTATATTTGCAGTAAAAAGTTCTATAGGGAACTTTCCTTTGAGAGCAACAATATTGCACTTTATAATTTATAAAATACGTTATATACGTGTAATTGTTATGACCTACTTTGTACGGTTTATAATATAACTGAATACCGATAACAATCAACGTAGAGTTAAGATATCTGAAACATTTTAAATGGACCTTTCATATATAATGTTGATACAAAATGTTCTTTAATGGATAAATATGTAGAACATGTACCTATTTCTTTTACAAACATTATTTTGTTTAAACTTATTCAAAGATGGTAGACGGGCCTCTAAAATATAATAAATAAATAAATATTATTGGCCAACTTACACACGGTCATTTGATTCCAAACTAAGCAGAGCTTGTACTATGATTATCAAATAACTGATAAACATACTTATTATTACTTATATATATATACTTCTAAATACAAACTTATATAGATAAATCTACAACCAGGCTCAGAACAGATACTCGTGCTCATCGTACAAAGATTTGCCCTGGGTGGGATTCGAACCTATCACACGCGGCGCTACGGTTATTGCGGCGAGGAAACTACGTTAACGTTGCAGTTATAAATTTGAATTACTAGAGCAAACTTCTTAACCTTAAAAATACCTTTTCCAGAAACTGTTCACTACATACTACAGTTACTCGTAATTCGACCGCATTAAAACCGCCAACACTACCAAAATGTCACCAAAACATTTATCCTAACCACATCCTGAATTCTTGCTTAAGAATGGGGTCGAAACGAAAGAACTCACCATTATCCCTGTTCTTCAAGAATGTGGAAAAACGACCTGCATACTACGAAGGTACAATAATAATATGGTACAATTAAGTGAGGCCTTTTGCCTCGTGAAGAAGTGGGAATGTAATAAGCCTTTAGGGACCAGGGTCTCAGGCATGTGAGGCAATGTATGTGCTAGTAATATTTTATTGCGTCCAGTTGTCTTGTTAGTTAGGTGACTTTTTACCCCTTTTAGGTGAAATATGCGGTGCTTGTTTTTCGTAGTTACAATGATAAAGTACTGATTAAGTGATATCTGTAATATGTGGAAATGTGATGCGTAAAATTTTGATTTTATTTAGGATTGTTGAAATGAATTGGCCCACGATTGGTTACCCATACCTAACCTTGATTTTTTTACCTTTATACCGTATCTTTTTTTAGTTTCTAATGTCATTTTTTAAATATCAACAAAAATGCTGTACAACTCTATTGTAATAGGGTTTCTGGGACGATGACAACATGACTCAGTCCCGAGATCTAACATTATGTTAAACATTATATGAAAGTTTGGGTGCGATGCTCGCAGTAAAATTGTATTTTTTCCTTTATAAAATAAATGTTTTTTTACAATGTTTTTAAATAACTTCCTTGTTATATTCCTATGGTTATATATAGTTCAATATTCAGTGGCTATGAGAAATCGCATCGAATTTACGAGCCGGGTTGATCGTAGTCCCGGGGGGCGGTCTTGCCTGACGTATAGTGCACGCAAGATTTATAGACTCACATGATATATGGTTTGTAGGTTTTAAACCTCCATCTACAGCTATATGATTGAGGTAAGTGCTTTTAAATTTAAAACATACGTGAAATGCTCGCTGGCAGATTTATGAGCAGATAATTTTTACGAGCTTGAATATCTCATAGATTTTTTATGATAAGAAGCTACTGTTCTCCTTACTGTACTGTAGCTCGATTCTTTACTACAATCGACTACCAACAACCGGCCTGTCATCGAGAATTTGTTCAGCGCCTCTGACGGGAGTCGTAGGAACTATTTTAGCAGTACATTCTAAATGTAAAATGTTCGATACTTGACAGTAACGACTGTACAGAATCGCGCTACTACAGCGCGTATACTAACGTTAAAAAATTAGTTAAAATTAGTTCTAAAATTAGTTCCTACGGCACCCGCTAGGCGAACAAAATTATTTTCATATAAAATTTGTCGATAGCCGGCTGTCGATCGTGGTTAAAGATTGCGCCCATTACTTAAGATATTTTGTAAGGCTGGTTTTCATTGTTGGAGTGAAAACAGCCCATTATAATGTTGCGAAAATTAGTAATTGCAGCCAAATGGACAACTAGAGCTTCAAGAGGTTAGTTATTTTTAACTCAAAATACACACATTTTAACATATCTTTATTCAAATCTACAATGGGAGTTCATACTGATCTTTTCGGTAGACCTCACAAATCCGCCATGACAGGCGGTCGGACCACTGAATATTAAAACGAAGAAAACCAGTAAAATTGTTTGGAAAATATACGCTTTTAATATTATTATACGATTATGAGATTCAATGGTTTGCTTTTGCATAATATTTAATCAGCTGTTGGTTTATTTAGGCAATGTTTTAGATCATGATGAAGGAAAATTATAATACGTGATAGATAGGACATATACAATAATATACATAGATAATTAAAGTATGGAAAATATGTAACATTTTCCTTAAAGAAAGTAGACTCATGATGATGACGGTGAAGAAAATATGAGATAGTATCACTATCATATTAAGTGTCTGTTTAAAATTCCTTGATTAGTTATTTAAAAAAATGCTGTGTAATTTCCTGTAAGTGGAAAAAATATTGATAAATATTGGACAATGATTCGGTAAAAAGCTAAAGTGCATCATTATTGTATATAATTTTAATGACAGGACATTTCTATAATTGTTTTCTTGATGATTATAATTTTTATGAAATCCTCGCTGCCTGTTAACGAAAACTTAACATCATATACTACATATATACTCTGTAGTTCGATACTCTACTACTATCGACTACCGACAAGCGCCCATCTATCGACAAAATTTGCACGAAAATATGTCAGCGCCTCTAGCGGGTGCCGTAGGAACTATTTTGGCAGAGGGTTCAATTCCCACACAGAATAATTATTTGTGCGATCCGGAAATATTTTTTTAAAGTCTGGCTGTACTTTGTGTCCGTTGTTTGTTTGTTTGTAAAAGTCCCGGCGACACAAGAGCAAATCTGGATGCGGGAGTTGTCTCTTTTAAAAATATGTAAAGCCTTCAAAATGAATCGAAGACTTCGTGATTATCAGTCATATAATTACCGACAGACGACGCAGTTGTTAACTAAGATAGAAATGAAACATAATATTAAATACTATAATACGAAACTGAAGATAATTTTAATAGAATTGTCAGCAATTTTCCTGAACAAATAGCCTCGGTGAGTAGTTTAGTAATAACTTAACTATTAATTCAGTAATCTGACCATTATTTGCAGGCCTGAGTGATTTTATGGGCCGCTGAGAATTAGAACGAACATTAAATAATCTTTTATGAATTAGGATTTGGTAATATCTAAAGTGAGAAGGAAAAGTGGTATCTATTTAAATGTTATTCACCTTATTAATGAAGATAGTAATAATTTTACCAGTTCTACGAAGTTAGAGACCAGAGTAGTCATTCTTCAAATCGACTCAAACGACGAAAAATAATTTTTGTATGAAAATCTGATCAGCGCACCAAGTGAGTGTCGTAGGAACTAATTTTCCAGTCATAATGAAAGTCAAAGAATTAATACTCGATAGTACTGGCTGTAGAAATTGTGATACGGTTCATTAAATATCGCTTGTCACATATCTGCTAGTCTCTAAAATGTAGTAAATGTAAATGTATTTAAAAGTTTTGATTGAATGTATTTGAGCATTGCTATACGAATATGCAGAGATGTTAATATTATTTATTTTGTTTTTCATCAATAATTCCTTCTTTTAACTTCATAAGCGGCATCGCATTTTCGCAATTGAAGCGTAGTTGTTATTCTCTCCATACACAAGGCTTAACGAAAGCTGTCAGTGTCAGATTAAAAGGTCGTTGACATTTAAATCTGAAAGTTCGACAGTATTTCCTCGAAGCCTTATCGGAACGAATAATTTTATTTTATACGAAAGCTTGTATTACTTGTAAATTATGCCAATTATTCTCCGAACAATTTGTTGAGGAAATATGATAAGGAGATGATTACAACGGCTATTTAGATCAAAACAATCGTGAAGGAAAATAAATTAAATGTAACTATTTTCTTAAGTTACACAGTAAGTAAGATATCTTACTTACCTAGTAATTGTTTACCATTCTATTTTGTAATTGTACGTTATAAGTCACAATAGTAGCTACTTTTTAAACTTGTTCAATCTTGTTATGATGGAAATTCAACATAGTATATCTAAGATACATTATTATCATTTGCAAAGTCGAATCCTGTAAACATAGGGTTACAAAGCGTGATATGTAGCTGTTTGTTTGTTTGTACAGACATAGTAGCTTAGAAAGGGCTTTGGATGTGAGTGATATTGCGATTATCTTACACCATTGTCTATTGACGGCCGGTGGACCAGCTAGCTGTTGAAAAATGTTGTAAAAAAAGTTAATCAGCGCCCCTAGCGTGCGCCGTGAGAATTATTTTTGTTCTACATTTATTTTAATGTCAAAATCACGTTATTTGCTACCAAAAAGAATTGCGTTGATGATTTTTATTGAATCACTCCAAAATTCCTGAACAGGGTTATTCTAATTCGTTTAAACTAAAAAATCCAATCAGAAAAACTAAATTACGCACAGTTTTGACGGATGAAAGTTTGTTTGTTTCGGGCGGCACTCGGGCTTAATTCACACAATTTGATAACGAATTTTGAAACAGAATCCTTGAAATTACGAGGATACGTGATTCGGAGATTGGACTCTCTACGTGTTTGTTTATTTATTTTTCCGTATTTTCGTACTTACGGTATGCGTTCCTTATAGGTTGAATTTTGAGCGGAAAACACGAATATTATTAGGTCAAAATCGGAAAATCAGTTGTAAAATTTGTTAAAACCTTGATTAAAATATATGTTACTCTTTTCCCGAAAAACTGCTAAACGCATTTCGCAGAAATTTTCTATTAAGCCAGAAGTGTTTCTATGAACGTAAATGCAGCTAATGTTCTTTGTATTTGCTGTTGATTAGACCATTGCAAAACATCTATTAATGCAGAAAACAACATCCATTTTGCTTAAAATGAAGTGAAAAACCAAATGATTTACTCAGATCTAATTACTGATTTAAAAACCCATGTAAAGTGACATAAATGTCGTCGTAAATAACGTTCTCATTTCCTCATTTTCACCTCAAACAATATTGAACATCGAAAGCAGTTTAATATGAAATCAAGTGCGAGGCAAATTGCAGATGATGACGTAACAGGTGGGACTCACACGTCGAGGCTAACGAACTGTTATGTATGTGATCTCGTTATAGTACCGTCCTTGCGTTCACTATGCTCTGTAGTTGTGTGTATTGCTAGAGAGAGTGTGTATATAAATCTAAATATTCAAGAACAAATTTGTTTGTTTGATTGAGAGATGGGCGAGGCTGGTGACAGACTGGATACTACACAATGGACATCGTTGCCGAGGCCGACCACGACGAAGGTGGCATGATGATCTAACGGCATTTGCGGGTCTATAGTGTCGGAATATCGCGCAAGACAGACAGATATGGAAGTAAAAAGGGAATACCTTTGCCCAGCAGTGGAACACATAACGGGCTAAAAAATAAAAAAACAATTAATTGTTTGTGTGGCAGTTAGGATTACAGGGGGGCTATCACGCATCTCAGTTGACCATTTTGCTGTACATTGTTATCTCCCTTAGATTATATAGATTAACTCGTTTACGTCAATGAACTAATGTGATCATCAGTGATTATCAATTTGACGTACAGTAGTTGTCAAGAGACACTATCATCTTTGTATATAGATTTTTGTAATTTCGATAGCGTAGCTCAATTCTCTACTACTATCGACTATTGACAACCGACCTGTCATCGAAAAATTTTGTATGAAAATCTGATCAGCGCCTCTGTCGGGCGTCGTAGAAACTTTTTTGGCAGTACATTCTAAATGTCAAAATGTCAAAAGCTAGCCGGTTGTCGGTAGTCGATAGTGGTAGAGAATCTAGATACAGGTTTATGGTATAAAAAAGGGTCCTTAAGGCACGGTCGCCAGCCATATTATCATGAAAAGAAATAAAAGCATTTAGGTATTGCTGTCTTAAAAGTAATAATAAATTCGTCCCAATATAAGCAGGGGTCTTTTCTAGAATGAGGGAGACCTGATGGCTGAAGTGCAAGAACTGTTCAAAGAAGACTCAACAATGCAAGGTTTTATCAGGACGTTTTTCTTCACTACTACTCTACTTACGCAAAATTGATAGAGTACATTTCTGAGAATATTTAATTATCTGGTGAGTAAACAAACTCATGGCTTAGCCTTTCTTCCAAACTATGTTGGAGTCAGCTTTAACGACTGTCGAAGGTCTTCAAAATTGACAGCCGGGACCCACAATTTAACGTGCCTTCGTAATTAAACACGGAGGAACCCGTTATGTATAAGATGGTCACCCATCCACAGAATAACCTCGGCAAGCGTAGCTTAACCTCAGAGATCGATCCGCGTGGCTGTTGCTAACTAAGCCACAAGCTCCTCAAACATACTGATAGCTGAAAAAGATACCAGTAAAACAAATAAAGGAAAATCTCATCAATTAATAGAAGTACCTGAGTATTTCTTTTGATAATATTCAAAGACATTTTAATTACAGTCCAAAGAATTTATCTTTCAAAAGCCATATTGAATATCGTCCATGAACTAAATTACTTTAATCAAGCTCATTAAGGATAGAACCTTAGAAAATTGTGTTTTATGAAGGTTTTTGCTCCAAATTATTATATTCTGAGAAAGTTTTAATTATGTGATGTATATTTTGTATGTGATGTTACATAATTATGCTTTTAATTTTATAAAACCTGTTTTTTGTATCTAGGCATATTCTTCATGTCCTTCTGATGCTGGTATGATCCCAGGAACTATTTTTATAAAACAAATAATTTTTGTAGTGTTCCTTAGAACAAGAAAGATAGTGATTATTTATTACTTATCTATACTAATCTATACTAATATTATAAAGCTAAAGAGTTTGTTTATTTGTTTGTTTGTTTGAACGCGCTAATCTCAAGAACTACTGATCCAATTTGAAAAATTATTTCAGTGTTAGATAGACCATTTATCGAGGAAGGTTATAGGCTATATATCATCACGCTACTACCAATAGGAGCAGAGTACCAGTGAAAATTTTGACCCATTCTCTCTTATGTGACGCAAGCGAAGTTGCGCGGGTCAGCTAGTTATTTATACGGTCGGTTTCAACACTACTGGAAAAGTGTAAATTATTTTTAGGAAAATAATTTGAGATGAATAATTTTATTGTTACTTTATCTTTTAAATAGCCTATTTGTACGTAGTGTACACAAAATGTATTTTACGCTATTAATACTTTGGAAAACCAATCGGTATTATCACAAACTTGTCTATTTTATACACTCACAGGTACTTTGAAAATAACCCTAAACATCACCTGACATTTAGATAATTAGGATTACACGACTAGGTAATTACATTAAACTAATTACCCTTAACCCTTTAACCGCGCCAGTGACCGCAATTCTGTACCAACGTCGCAACTAAAATCCATGTTTACCGAAAGCCGAACAAAATAAGCCACATTTTATTCAACCATATAAAATACATTGAATTCGAATTGCTAATTAATTTGAATCTACAAATAGACTTTAAAATTCTGATTTACTAGTTTAACAATATTTACACTCAACCGATGAACGTGATGTTCAAATGGATGTCAATTGTTTTTAGACTATTACACGTTGCGGTAAATTCATAGATTTGTACCTCAATTCTCTACCAGTTCGACCACCGACAACCCGCTAGCTATCGAAATTATATTATATTTGACATTTAGAATGTACTGCCAAAATATTTCCTACGACACCCGTCAGAGGCGCTGATTAGATTTTCATACAATTTTTTTCGATGACAGGTCAGTTGCCGGTATCAGTTAGCTATTGTTGTAGTTACTGAAATTCGTTACTGCACATCGCCGCAATAACTGTAGTGCCCCGTGTGGAAGGTTCAAATTCCGTCCTCAACATAAAAATGTGACATGTTAAGCAGAATATAAACAGATTAATAGTAAAAGCCCGGTTAGTTTAGAATCAGATGACTGTGTGTTATTCATTTATGTACATCTTTCAGAATGTCATTAATTGACACTCGTTTTTTATGCATCTACAGCACTTTCTGCAGTTTCTTTAAAAACGACAGATTATAAATAACTAGCTGACCCGCGCAACTTCGCTTGCGCCACATAAGAGAGAATAGGTCAAGATTTTCCCCGTATTTGTAACATTTTTTATTGCTGCTCTGCTCTTATTGGTCGTAGCGTGACGATATATAGCCTATAGCCTTCCTCGATAAATGGACTATCTAACACTGAAAGAATTTTTCAAATCGGACCAGTAGTTCCTGAGATTAGCGCGTTCAAACAAATAAACAAACTCTTCAGCTTTATAATATTAGTATAGATAATGTGTTGTTTTCTACATCCAGTTACGGTATTTTAAAAAAAACTTAATTATCCAAAAAATACTTTCCCTTAACCCTCAGACATTTTTGCTCTTAATACACGTAAAATTACATGACACATAAGACTTCAAAACTATCATTGAATCTGTCACCTGTAGCTGCCGCAAGCTCTAGACTGTTAAAGGTCGGGCACGAGGCGAATATTTTTAAATAAATCGATATCTTTTACGACCGAAACGCCTAGGGTTAAGTGTTTGACACGTTTTTTGAACACTTTTAGTAGAAAATTTTAGTTTTATTACTTTACTAGACTAGTGTTACGTTATATACTTGCTGTCTGAAACAGTTTATAATGTTTTTACTGAATATTCTTTTAGAAAATTTCTAATTTTGTTTTATTTAGAAAATATCTCGCTTTTATAAGCCTCCTGAAGTATGTGTAAGAATATGTTGTTGGCTAGCTTTGTATAATATGTATTCATTATTATACTTATTCTAACGGTGCCAGTTTTTTTAACACAGTTTTTTAAGCAATGCAAAGTACATGCCTTCAATAATTTATAGTACAACACTTTATATAGGTACTACAAATAATTTATAGTATATAAAGTCAATTTTCAATGAGCATTTGACGTTTAGGTACTTACGTCTCAGAACTGGAATAACAATTTTATTTATATGTAGCCTTCATTTACCATGAACTGAAACACAAATTACACAGTCAACAAAATTATCTTGATCTCTAATTCAAAGAAAATGAGATGCCAGTTATCATCAGTAGTTTATAGAAAATGAATTAGCCTTAAACCTGTCGAGTCCAGCGCGTTCAGATTTCCAGGATCTGTGAATGCAATCTCTACAAAGCTCTGTGCAGTACGGTAATTAATATCAGCGAGAATACTTGGAACTCTAACATTGATGTTTTATTTGCAAACTGGATCTTGCTTTTTTTTGCTCAAAACAGAATTTATGAATAAAATTTTGAAATGTATTTTTTTTATTAGATTTTATTACTCAAAAGATTATTAATAAGGGGCAAGATTATTGCCATATACCAGGCCCGTTACCGTACTCCGTAGCGTTAATTATAAACCAATAATGGACAATCAAACATTACACAGTTATCTATGGATACACTTAATAATGCCTGGAATAGTCAAATCAACATTAGTTATAAACTTGGTTACGAGTCCCTCAAATAACGCATACAAATCGATATAAAGGCGAATGGCAAAAGATGTTTTGCGTCCAAAATCAATACTTCTCCATTTTAATGGTACCTATAAACTTGAAACATTCACATTTACATTAAGGCCTTTAAAAACAGCTTTTTTATATTCTGCAATTATAACCAAAATAATCTTTTATCCCGGTCCAGCCAATAAAATGTAAAACTAATCTACCCAACAATGGAACGCGTTGACCTATTTTATCATCTGTATTGGACTTTACATCTGAATATACAACTGTACGTGACTCCCATTCAAAAAAACACGATAAACGATATAAAACTGATTTCCATTGCGTATTCACAATCATTTCATATTCATAAATTCGTGGCCAAAGTCTGTAATGGACGATTTTCCTCCAATAGTCTCACGGCTGCTCTTTTTAATGGTTTGAATTGAAATGCAAATGTTCTCTCTCCATTTCTAGGACTTAAATATACCTTATACCTATTTATAAGGAGATAAGTATACGATTGCTAGAGAAATTTATACAAACGAGGGATTTTCTATTGAAAGAATCTTTGTAAGTGTGTTTACTGTAGCTTAGTCTGAGTTTTTTATCGAAAGAGTAGTGGCATTCAAGGTTAAATAAATTATGTATGAGTTAAGCAACGTCTGGTGTGGGTAGTGCGCAGATGGGCAGTCGAATTAGCTAAGCGTTTTTATGTTTCTAAAGGTTAATATCTAGTCTTGGATTCTGGTTGTTGCTAACTAAGATAACAATCGCAAATGACATAGTATTTTTAAATTTATCTAGCGTTAAAATAGGCTAATTATAGACGGTATTTAGCTACAAGTCGAGCATCGAAAGTTTGACATTTAGAATGTACTGCAAAAAAAGTAACAACGACGCTCGTCAAAGGCGCTGATCAGATTTCCATACCAAATTTCTCGATCACAAGCCGGTTGTCGGTAGTCGATAGTAGTAGATAATCGAACTACAGGTCTAAGATCCATGCACCAAAGTCGCATACACAAACGCTTATTGAATTACAAAGGTCAGTCATTAGATAACAGTAATGTAAAAGTCACATGCATTTAGACGGATTTTGGAAGGATACTCATAAGTAAACGCGCCCATAGCTCATACATAAAGGCACCCATAGTCAGTTGCGCTCACCGGTCGGTAAACGATCTGTGGGTTAAGCAATCGTTGGCGCGGTCATTCCATAGATGGGTGACCACATACTGGTATTTGAACTGGGCTTCTACGTGCTTCGGAGGGCACGTTAAAAGTCGGCCCCGGTTGTTGTCTACTAAGATAACAGTCGTTAAGCCACGTCAAAGGCCTCTCGGGCGGCTTGAACAACTTTGACACCAGGTTGACCACTAGCCATACGACAAACAAACAAACAGTTAACCGTTTCACAAATTCAAATATACAACTTAATAGCTACAAGCTATTAGCTGTAATACAATATGTTGTAAACCCACAATAATCCTTGTATTGTTACCAACAATGGGACATTAAAACTTATAGGCAAGCTCTTGAACTAAACGCTAACCAATATCTTGATAGAGATTACTTTCAATAACTAACATAATGGGTTAGACTTTGGAAGTTTGTGATTAATACAATCCTGTATAGGCCTTTAGGGAGTCTGAGGCTTTATGTGGTTAGGTTATAGAGATTGATTTAGTGTGGTTTGGATTTGCTATAGTAAAACTAAATTTTGAGAAGTTAACATGTTTTAGGATACCTTTAAACCTTTCCAACTGTAAGGTAACGTGTAAAACTAGGAAAAAATCTTGAGAAAAATGACAATCTAAGCCAGGTTCAAAGATAAACAAGACGTATTGTTGCGTCATATCTATTGCCTACTACTTATTGCAAAAATCCTTATTAGATACACCATTCGCTTGCACAATAAAAACGGCCAGGAATTGTTACTTTGTTGCTTGAATATCGACGAAGTAATGACCTGAGGACAGTTAGTTTGGACCAACATTTTACGACATAAACAGTAATAGAGGGTATTGGAGAGGAACTAGGAAAGGCCTAGGCAAAGACATTAGAAAGAAATTGGTATTCTAGTTTATATATACCTCCATCCAGTTGCCAACCATTCTATTAATAATAATATCGTGAGCCTATTAAAACCGTAACTCAAAAACTTCTTCAGCAAATCGTCACTTACCCAAAAGTCTTCAAATGTTGGTAATAGACGGTTTATCGTTATTACGTCACTAATTTCTGTTCACTGGCGGGAAACGTTCATTTTAAAACTAATAAGAAATGACGTCATCTGCAGGTGACGGATACGGGAGCTGTGAGACGGAACTCGGAAGTTTTAGAGATGATGCTTCATAATATAGCAGAGAGTAGTACAGTTTGATCCATTTATTTTTTGAAATGCTACGTATGTACGGGAATTACGATCAAAAGGTTTGAATCCCACTCATCTCAGTACAAAAGTATTTTGTAAGTTATCGAAAAAATGAAGATGCCCAGAAGGATATCTTATTTTGAATACAGAGGCTACTATAAATTAAAATTTATAAGTAAATTCTATAGTGATATTTATTTCCAAGTGCCGACAAAATAACAAATGAACTCCAGATTTCTGTAATGTTACTGCAGTATGTTATATCTTCGAAATATCTCATTATTCCGGTTTTCATTGCCCTTTAATTCAAATCGATTGTTAAATATTAACACTGGCAAAGAGGAAATTATAAATATCCTCTTTTATATCAAAATTAACATGAAAATAAAACAAATATAAAAGGCATCCATCATGTATTTGTTGTGTATAAAGTTTGTGTGATTCGTGTCATGATGTATGGGATCGGCGCGCGACGAAAATGAAGGAGACACATACATTTTGTTGATGAGAGTTTTATTGCGTTATTTATTTTTTTGTTATGTTAATTTATTATATTTTTATGTGATTGGCTTGCTTTGTACGATTTTGGAACTTTCTTTGGCAAATAATGTTATCTTGTAATCTTGTCATAAAAAGTTGATTTGTAATTTTGATCAAAAGTTTTTTTTTACTATTAAGGTGCTAAGCTAAGCGGTATAATGCATAGGCTTTGCTATATTTTACTTGGAGTCCCGATTGCGAAAACCACTTGTTACAATATGATCTGGATTCGTAATTTGTGCCGTTGGGCTATCATAGAGCGGGATTATTCTTAAAAAAAATTGCTTGCCTATTGAATGGATAGGTACTACTATTGGTATCCATCCAATAGGTAAGTATCCAAAAGAGGCGACGTTATTTCCAAAGAAAATGAGTATTCTTAAAATAAATAAATAAAAGAGTCCCTGTCCAAATAATCTAGGGTCAACTCGCTTAGCCCATAGCAGTCACTAGAATAACTTAGCAAAAATGATCCCTAGCAGCTTTCATTATGACTAGTTCCTCCACGAACTTAATAAGTTAAAGTTGTTATAAGCAACTGAGGGATTACACAAGTGTTTTTTCTTTTTCTACTCAACTTGGACTTTAGTACTTAACTTAAGTAAGTTAACACTTAAACTAAATAGAGAGAGGTTGAATATGTATTGAGATGAATTATCGATTTTTGAGGTTTAAGTTGTTGTTTCGTAGTGGATTATTGTAATGGTTTATTGAATCGAACTCAAAGGTCAAGTAGCGCGCTTCTCTATAGTAGGTACTATAGAGTTTGACATTTAAAATGTGCTGGGAAAATTGTTCTTAAGGCACCCGCTAGAGCAGGGGTTCCCAACCATTTCTTAGTCCGGGTCCACGTTAATATTATGTTTGTTAGCAGGGAATACTATGCAAGTTTATTAAAAATAAAGTGTAATAATATAATCAACCGGAAAATTTAAAATTTTAAAACCATTCGTGGACCATATTTTGACTTTCGCGCACCACTGGTTGGGAACCCCTGCGCTAGAGGCACTTATCAAATTTTCTTGCAAAGTGTGTCGTTAGCTAGCAAGTTGTCGATAGTTGATAGTATGTTCAACAATAAATATTTACTATGCCATAGTATGGTTAGGTTTTGAAAAATTGTAGACGAAAATCTGATTAGCGCCTCTAGCGTGCGTAGTAGAAACTATTTTTGCAATAAATTTTAAATGTCAAACTCTCAACCCTTGATAGTACCGACTATAAAGATTAGCGCTACTGTACAGCTTTAAATAATAACATCTTTATAAAACTAAATCTAACAAAACACCGATATTAATCTCTGTGGCAAGAATATAAAATGTAATGACACAGCGGTTTCCATTTTTGACGCTGGAGACCTGACCCGAACGTCTCCGGAGTAATTAAACGAAGTGACACTGTCATGATGACTGGGGCTTCTGAAATGTCGTTTGTGGTTCAACTCAAGAATGTTTTAGGATAGGTATGTTCGTGCTGAATTAAGGGAGCTTTGAAGAAGGTTAGGTATTTACTGCTGGCTGTTATTATTATTTTATTCTTTAAACAACGGTCCGCAGCTACCTTTGAGGCGCCCAGGTTCAGGTTGTAGGTCCCAAGTTCAATTCCCGGGTCGTGTAAAGTACGGTCAGTATTTTTTATTTTATTTTTTCAGTAGCCTACAGAACTACTAACGTGTGATCTACGTTTTGTGGATTACACAGCGTGGGTTATGCAAGCTTTTTAAAAAATATTGACAAGAAAATATTCATTTGTTTCATAACATCTATTACTTCATCCATCTTTAATGATTTTGAATTAAAACATAAATGTCTACTAATCGTCCTCTCTGAAGTTTAAATGTAATGGTTTTACCTAACATCAATTTGTACTCATGTATTTGGTTCGTCCTCCAAAATTATTATCAGAATGTCATTCATCATCAACCCTAATATAATACGAATGGAACATTCGAGAACAATTTAACAATGCATAGAACCATTATAATTTAAATTATTTATGTAAATACTTGTTTTGATACAATATTCTATAATATTTGAAACTTGATGAACTGTTCAAATGGATCGGTTTGACAAATTTCATTTTGCATTGTAGTGAAATTTTATACCAGAATTTATGTTTGATAATTGTGTAGTTATTGTAACAGCTCAATATCACGATATGCGCAAATATCACACATGTTTTTTAACAGAGTCTCTTCGGTGCGTCTGTCTGTTTAGGAATAACGTGAAAACCGACTGAACGCGTTTCATGCGGCTTTCATTAATAGATAGAATAATTATCGAAGATTTTTATGTATAAAGTTTAGCTCGTCAAGCCGTTGGTCATTCTATAAATATCTTCGGACTATTCACACAATATCATCAAATAATTCCAAACTTAGTAGAGTTTGTTCAATGGTAACCTGGCAACAAGTTACTTCTCTTCTTGTCTAACATTCTGATATATATAGCAGAATGTATTGACCACATTTCGGTCCTCTAAATCTGGCTGGTCCCAATTCCCCAACGCTTAATGTATATATTAAACACTTCATCTTTCTATTTGAGTTCGTAACCACCCGACCCAAGAATTAGATTCATAATCAGCAAGCACATATTATTTTAATAACGCTTGTATCAATATCAGCACTAGTTATTAATGGTAGATATTAATTAAAATCTGTCTAGTTTCAAAGCAGTTAAGCAACAATTCTGCTTTAGACATACTAATTATGTACACGTAACGGCTGTCATTTAAATAGCCAATCAATGTCTCATATCGCAAATACAACTTCGTGAATCCTCGGGAAACTTCGGCAAAACTCGGAAACAAACAGAGGAGTAAATATGATCTAATCAATCCCTACGAACTTAGAACACAATCAACATCAAACAATTAGTTTCGTGTCCTTTATTGGTCAATATTTTCATATAGTAAGGCGAAGTTACTAAGAGTTACAGTAAGACTAATTAAACAAGTTTGAATGGCTATTACGGTGCGTACACATTATCTAACATAACAAAGAAGATAAAAACAATTTAATCCACTGGCACTGGACAGAAACCCTAGCAATGGGACATTGCTGTGCTAGGGTTTCTGTCCAGGGTGAGGGACTAGACCCTTTTTAATTCCTTCGTACAACGCCTTTAGTCCCTTACGCTAGCCAATTGCAAGTTGGGGACCTTGCAATCGTCCAATAACTGTATCAAAGAACTGTCAGGCATAAAGAAAGAAAAATAGTAATAGCCACCTTTACACGCACACTCTATCGCGCGTTCTTAGGAGCGTACAGGATTACGCCAGGGAAGGCCTACGCGCTATTCACTCGCGATTTTCTTCTGATGAGCGCGACGCGTGATCTTTCCTTTCCCCTTGCACACCCTTCATACGCGCGCTCTTTCATGCGCGATAGTGTGTGCGTGTAAAAGTGGCTAATATTCTGTAGAAATGTTAATATTTTTTTCATCAAAATGCCTTTGGAAATGGCACAGTGAATACGAATTATTTGACGCTTCCTTTGCAGTCGTAATAAATGCTGATGAAGTATGAAATGAAAATGTTATGAAACACAAGTTATACACCATATTATTTAATCTGTAAGTACCTTTATTGTGTGGGCGCCATTTTGTCAACGACAAAGTCTTAATAATATTTGAATATCAATAGCTTTGATTACGTATTGGTGGGATAAAGGCGGAAGTTAGACGGAAAGTAAATGTTTTATTGAATTGTGCTTGATAATTAAGACTTTGAATGTATGTTAATTTATCTTACTTGTTGTTTAATTATTTGTCCTAATTTATTTATTTTGAAGTAGTCGATAATTCAAAAAACTAAAACACGATAATAATATAATGTCATAAGTAAGTACATTTAAAAAAATACAAACAAGTTATAAACAAATGTGAAGCCAAATGAATAAGGCTAAGTGAAAATTACTGCCAATTCCGATTGAATAACAGTTCCAAAAATCCGGCTCCCTAAAAGCATCTTGGTCCGTCCTTTTCCACACAATTGAAAAAATGTAACAAAACTCTTATTAACATTTATATTTTTATCAATCGTTGTCAAAACAATTATTTCATTTTTACTACAAAGAAAAAATATATAGAAAGAATAAGATGAACAGTTATCGCCTAGAAAACACGATCGTATTTCTACAATTGCCAACTAAGTACGAAAAGATCGTCTATATATCACTCATCGAAAACAAATCGAGATCGTGAAGACATAATATCAGGAAATCTATTGATAATAAACAAAAAACTACACCTACAAAAGTAAGAAAATACTCAACCAACCCTAAGTAAAAGCGAGAGGTCCGAGTTTTATTCATACATTAAAAAGAGATGGAGATATGATTGTAGGCACTTGAGAAAGCATAGCTGTATATTGAGTAGAAATTCTGTCATAAAACTCTTAATAAAACTAAGGTACAATAACCCTTATTTTGGTCAAAGCATATCTATTATTTTGATCCAGATAAGGCTGTAAAAAACTTTATTTGCTCGGTTCAAAAACATCTTATTTTCTAGAAGGTGATGACCCTGAAATTTCAAGGTTGGCCCGCGGTCTGGCATTGATGGATTACTTTCAAACTTCACAGTATTTGACGCGATTATTTTTTCACTTGGTATTTTTGTATTTTCGTTCTGCGGGCTTATCACGTATCTCAGTTGACACTAGCTGTCAACTGAGATACGTATAGATGAGAAGTACGTATAGATGATGTACGTCAAATTGATGGTCATTATTCAGTACATTGCTGCTTTGACGTAACGTGCTAACCACAGTATTCTAAGGGAGAAAACAATGTACAGGGTAGTGTCTTTCAAATATTTGACAACTGAGATACGTGATAGCCCCCCTGAATTATTTATTAATATAAAGTTATTGTCGCTAGAAAAGAGTTTTGTTCAGTAATGTCACTATTATATTTCAGATCGATCAATCAAGTATTTCAATTTGTGTTTTTGAAGAAAGCTCTTCAATATAAGGGGATATTTTAATTAAAAAATATTAAAAGTGTCTCTTGTACCACAAAATAAATAACCTAATAAAGACGATCAAATGTAAGACATTAAAAAAAGACTTTGATTAGATCATATAAATGCAGTGACTAATATAATAGATATTTACCTCACCGCAATAACCGTAGCGCCGCGTGTGATGAGCACGAGTATTTGTTTTGAGCCTGGTTGTTAATTTATCTATGTCAGTATGTATTTATAAGTATATTAGTATGTTTATCAGTTATTTGATTACAAGTATAAGTATAAGTTATAGTACAAGCTCTACTTAGTTTGAAAAACCGTGAGTAAGTTGAGAAACAAAATATTGAGAACAATAAAATTGTTTGCCGATAATATTCTTTTAAGGCCTAAGAAGACCTTATACAAAGATGAATTCTCTTTTATTCCTTATAACATGAAAACCAAGAGGCATATTAAGTATAAAACAACGGCTGTCGAATATATTTTTTACAACAGCCACTCAAACGACTGATATGAATTGTTCAAGCCTCATTTCCTTGAATTATAAACATTTGCTTTTTACTGTACATTTCCAGAAGGCTATTTATAAAATAAAATAGTCTATTCATATATAGTCTATTTCCAATATGTACTTTACATTTATATTATCTCTAATATGTACATTTACAGAAGGTATGTACGGTTTGTACGTTAGTATGGTACGATGATGATCTAAAACTTAAACTTTACTCTAAAATAAGCGGTAGTTTCAGTATTCATTACATACTAATAACCATTCTAGGACTCTAGGTGTAGGGTTAACGATACCTATGGCATTATATGCGCTTTTTTTGCAAATGTACTTGTTAAATTATCTTTTGTTGAACCACCAATAGAAGTAGAAGGTCGTGGTTTCGATTCCCACACGGAGAAATTATTTGTGCGATCTACAAATTAATGATTGTTTCGGGTCTGGTTGTGCTTTGTGTCCGTTGTTTGTATGTTTGTAAAAGTCCCCGCGACACAAGAGCAATTCTTAGTGCGAGAGTTGTCTAAAAAAAATGCGACATTAGGAATGCTTTGTGTAACAAAACCTTACTTTGAAAATTGCTTGGAAATTCATCCATGCATCTATTAAACTTTTCAGAGGCCAAGGCATGCATATACAGCCTATAGGCTTGTTTGTACAGCAGTCATTGGGACTTTTACGATGTACATACGCTGGGTTGCCAAATGGGCTCATGAAAAAAAGATCTCGCCTCGATATGGTGGAATATGTAAATGCTTTTTTTTTATTTGAATATGTTTGAGGAAGCCGTGTCGATGATTAGATTTGGGGAGACAGGTTAATGTTTGTTTTGTTGTTGGTTTAATCTAGAGAACGTTTCTTGGAAGATTGTACGAAGACAATGATATAACTTTTGGGTTAAGTAATGGAAAGTGTAAAGCTGTAACTGAACACCCATTGCATATAGCTTTGGATTGTTGGGTGACCATTAGACAAGTTATTTAATAAATAAAGTGGAGTTAAGTTGGACTCTCCATCTATCGAGTCACCAGCCGATCAGTCGGTCGAGATGTCGCATCACATCTGCCTGCATAATATATAAACTACATTTTATGTATATTTTTCCATTTTTCCTCAAACATTCTTTCTCGCTCATTTCTGGTTGAAGCACCACAGTCCGGTGCATAATAATACACATTGTTCGAGCTATTAGGTCGACACATATCGCTGTTTAAACTACCTTACTACCATTAGGGTGTCATAATTGCAATTCGCTTACACTTTGTCGAGTATAATGGCTGTAATGTGGACGGCTGATACGGCTATATGCGGCCGGCTGACGGATGAAATATTTTTAAGTTCCATAGGACTATATTTATATTTAAATGGGGAGTTTTATGATTTCAATTTCTCATCTCATCACATATTTAATCTTTCAACGACGGCCAGCAATGGACTAGTATTTTTGATCTTCAACGGTTTGGCGTAGAGCGAGTTAAGTCTTAACGTAGTTGCCCTACATTGGGCCCAATAGGGACGACGACTATTTTCTAAAGTTTTGTCCATATTCTGGTAGATTGTTAAAAAAATATCGGCAACAGGGACAAAAAAATGAGAATAGTCGTCACCTCTATTTGCTAATATTTTATCTATATTTGCAAATTTTTGTTAAAAATCGTGATGAACTGGAATCCAAAAGAATACATTTGTTTGTGTTTAACATCGAATCAATAGAATGAGTACATATTCTTATACTTTATTTTTAACATTATGTAGGCAGCTAATTGTTTTGCAAATATAATGTTTCTAAGGATGTTCGCAAATATTTATTTTACGTTCATAGCTGCTTATTAGACTAAATGTAGGAAGATGTGGGTTGCAAGGTTGCGCTGTTGTTATGGTACTGGTATACTGCTTCAGATCAAGGAGAAATAAATATAGAATCTTCTAATGATCAATGTCAAGAGCTAAATGAATAAGACAAAAAAAAATGTTCTCAATGATACGGCTCCTATGTTTTTTCCGCTGTTATAGTAGGCAAGTGAAAATTATAAGGGAAATTCACTTTAAAAATCATCGAAGCATTGGTTTTGCTCATGGAGTCTTGGCTACTTCTGGTTATATCCCTGAGATATGAAAAGAAAAAAATACAACCAAGAATCAAACGTATGTAAAATAAAATTGGTATATGAAAAATTCTTATTACACGAACACAATAAACCTTATAAGGGCCATTGAATATAAAGATTTTGTACGAAAAACTAGTCACGGCCGAGATCAAAACGGTGCTTTCGGACATATGAAATTGCTTTTAAAGGGTACCGTTATACGGCGTGTGTATTCATTGAATTATGCATACGTAGGACGGCAAGTCCTAACATTTTACGGCTGCTAACATAATTAAATTCCAAAAGCTTGTTTAATTTATGTTATAGGTATTAATGTTAGGTAAGTTTAGTGTTATAATTTTACTTGTAATATTGTAAATTTTATTTCGGTGGCTGCCTTTATACTTCGTGTTTTGGTTCCTTACCTATTATTTCTCTATGATTCTCTCAGTTTATTTGCGCTTCTGATGACGAAAAAATTTACGCAGTTATTAAGACATGAAAGCAGGCAGGATTGGTGATTGTTTTAAGTGTAAAAGTAGTCCTAGTTATCTAATCTAATGCCTTAACGTTAAATTATTCATCAAATTTGAGATGCGTTAATTCTATATATGTGTACTGAGAAATCAAGTTGTCTGCTAAAAGTTAGCCACTGTCGTAATTGTACCGGTAAGATACTCCGTCGCTTTCAAAGCCCTTGTAACATACACGTCAATCTTTTAAAAGAAAACTCATCGTTATAAAAATATTTGATGTCATCCGAACATTTAAATTAACGACAAAAACTTGGAAACCGCCCGAACTTTGTCAATATGGTGGAACAATATGGCTGAACAATTTTAATAATCCGCGAATGACGCTACGAATGGACGCGTTTGCAATTTTTTCATAGCTTTGTTGAACGTTTAACGGAAAACTTGGGTGATGACTCGCATTTTTGTTTGAATACATGCCTATTATTTTATCCGTGGGTGAATTGATTAAATTCCGCTGTTTATTTATTATAAATAATTTTATGGAAATGTTTGATTTGATTTATGGTAAAAACATGGAACTTTAAACGTAAAGGACAAACGCTACAATTTTAAAATACCTTATTACAATCATATTTTTTAAACATTCGCGTTGCAGGTTTATTATATACTAGAATACGGTAATTCGAATGGCTTTCTTCCTTTTCGTGATTTCGTCATTTTTATAAACATACCAATAATTTTCTGGAATTGAAGACCTCAAGTACATAGCAATACGTTTGTCAATACAAATGTTATACTTCCGAGTAAAAGTAATGTGTTATTAATTACCAATTAGGAAGCCAACATTACATTTTATTTGAAAAGTAAAACAAGGCAAGTTTACATAATTATGAACACGTGAACGACCATGCGTCAGGCTTCTAGTGCAAATATTTGCCTTCGCTCCCAATATCATCGACCATGATTGGATATTCTAAGAAAACTGATCAATATTCTACTCTTACGTTTCTCTGGCGTTTGATAGAGAGCCTGGTGATGATTTCCCGGTATTGTATGATTTATTAGCGGGAAATTTTCGTGCAGTATCTTGGTTACTGTGTCAGTCTATACCAAGAATTTTATGTGTGAAGTTGAACAAGTATCGCCGTTTGCTGTCAGAGCTTCAAGCAATAGAGTTATTGGTATTCTGATGCTAGTTAGCTGTTTGAGATAGCCGTAATATAGTCCAATTAACGATTGAAAGTAATCCATATTCGAATTTCGGCCTCATTTTACGTACACATAAAAATTACACCTTATAAACAATCACTTAAAGCTTAATAAGGAGTTCAAACATGCGACGAATAATGACACAAAAATATTAAGGAGCCATGCCCAGCATTAATTTGGCAATGGAATATAAAAATATACATACCTACATCGTTGCAGAAAGACAAACTTGAAGCCAAATGTTTGTTTATTCTTTAGCTAATTTCGTGTCTGTACAAAATATAAAAAAGAATATCACCTTGAAGGTTAGGAACAATTTTGAAATAAATATATAAATTCTTTCATTTCATAGTAAACAACTGTATCAAGGTATGTGTCAAAGACATGCATGAGAATCAAGGTTTATGGTTGTTTTTACGGTGAAGCAAATATATCACTTTTATTGCTCTGCTTTGGTGCATATAATATGTACGACGATGTTTTGTTTACGCGTAGGTAAATGAAAATATGTATCAGAAATTTCTTTTAGAAAATTTTGCAGTCAAAAATGCTTGAAACTATATGTAAGTAAAATCCCACAAAAAATATTTTCATGTAAAATATAATAAAATGTGAACAGAACTAGACCACGTATCTCGCACTGTCAAGAAGTAATCAGATATCATGTATAGCCAAGTTTCTAACCCGCCCCAGCTCTTACTGCAAGCACTAAAGTCGGGCTTGAGCTTGGCTCGTCTTGGCAGGGGCACTGCCGTGCTCCTACATCAGAATCAAAACATTTATTCATAAAGGTTGATGTTATTGATATTTTTTGACATTAATTGTAAGTAGTTGGAACACTTTTAGGTCTAGCCAGTCAGCCTTCGTCCACAGGCAGTGTAAGACGTTAACACTTCAGGCGTTCCAAGGTAAAATTCGGGTACATGTTAATTCCCCTATTCTATTATAGGTAACAAGTAATACGGAAGTTGTTAAAAGGTTCTTATGCTGCAAATTACCTTTAAGCATTATGCTATTGAAATAATAATCTCCATTATTTTGTGTATTTTTTTCAAAATCTCTTTGGAAACACGATATTGTAATTGATTGCCATTAAAATATGACCTTAAAATAGATCTAAGAGTTGCCCCAAAAGCTTAACGAAAGGCTCTTTGAAAAACACAAAATGTTACCTTTCGTAAGTAACAATTTATGTTTTCATATTAAAAAGCCGAGCCGAGTACAAATTATGTGATTCTATTAAATTATTGAACATAGAAGGCTTTTGTATGTTTGAAGTTTCGCATTAAACTTGAATGGGAAAAAATATAGGCGGGTTACTTCAACCTGTAAAGATGAAAGGGAATCATTGAATTATGTTTTATTGCGAACACAAATGTAGGGAAAAAACAAGAGCGTATAGAATGACAACTTTGTACAGAGTCTTGTAAGCGAAGTGCGCGATATAAAATTTACCGTAAACGTTATTCACCCGCAGACAGAAAACAATTAGACCTATGTACTAGCCAAATAATACACGAATAAAAAAAATATATTTGCTGACACATTCAAAGAGGACGACCCTCATGTAGGGCATAGCCGACCACGGCAACTGCAAACTGCGCCGAAACATCAGGCATTCTAAGATAAAATGCGTGTTTACTTTAATTCCCATATTTTAATACCTACATAAGAAGCAGTTAACTAGGAGTCAAGAGCAAGCCATGAGACCGATAGTTAAGTATACAATAAACTACGTCGAAAAGAATAATATAAACATTTTACCGAATAAGAAGCCGTATGTCATGATTTAAAGTTGCCTGTCCGCGAAGTCATTATGCAAAACGACGACACTAAGAGTGCAGCTGTAATATATTTTGTCGCAATATCTCCTTTCATTTCCAGCCATAAATAAGTGCACTATTTACATAATGATACTAATATTTTAATAAATGAAATTGTGAAGTGGTGGAAGAGAATATTGATACTTTTACTTAGTAACTTTTGTAAGTCGTGTGATGTGGTGTTAAGATTTATATGATTATAGCTTTGTATAACATTTATCAAATAACTATGATTGATTTATTGGCTGTTCAGACCCATTTGAGATGATGGTTTTGTTGATTCGTCGCTTGGTCAGTGGTCAAAGTGTATCAAAATTGTTCAAGCCGCTCGAAGACTCATTGCTTTAAAACGACTGTTATTTTAACTTAATTAACAACAACCGGGACAGACATTTTACGTGCCTTCTGAAGCCCAAATCTAATCAAATCTAAATGTATTATAATAAAGTACGACAAATAATTGACAAGGGTTCTTTCCAAATATTATCTGTCGCTTTATCTAGGCAGCTAGATATAGGCGGTAAAATTAGCCTCTTTATTTTTTGTTCTAAACAACCTTTTATTTTAAAATGCTTTAAAACAGCCAAGATTTGTCAAAAAGCTTTGAGTAATCTAGCGTGGGCGCAGATAATTGCCTAGTCTCAGTACTACGGAATCCCTATTATGAGCAATCGGATATTTTAGCACATAATACATTAAGAAAGGTTAACTGTGTAGGTGTTGACCGTGGCTGAAACCAATCTCATCTTGTTTGCCGTTTGATGTTATCTAATCTAGATAGATTGGGCAATAAATAGACTGTTGCTAAAATCTCATATGGAGACAGCCGGTCGAAGCCTTATTGAATGTCACTTAACTTCTAAATTTGACTGAAGAATTGACCAAGAAGGCGACGTTTGAATGAATGCTTTTTACTGTGTTACAATAAATACTACAGGTTTTAAAAAATAATCTGCTTAATCAGTTTATAATCAATTAAGTATATGATTTACAGCTAGTTTACTTTTAACTTACTGCAAGGAAAAAAAAACTGTAATCTATAACTAAAACTATAATATAAGAGGAGTGTGGGTGAAGTCTGATGAAGACATAACAACAAAGCCGCCCACACTCCATTCCCGCTTCTCCTATGTCTTTGTTTTTATTTTGACTGTATCTATCGACAAATTTTGTATAAAAATCTGATCAGAAGCGCGTTTTTCTACTACTATCGACTATCGACTATCGACAAGCGGCTAGGTATCTATACTCATTATTTTACCTATACTCTTTCAAATAAATTTAATAATAATTAATAACTAGGTACGCTAATTACGGACTGTCGAGAATCGCGCTACAGCGTCCCTAGCGTATTCTGAAATGGCTCGCTACTCAGCAGCAAAACTTCAATCATTTTAGATAAATTTCTGAAAATGATACATGGAACTCAAAAATATTTACAATATAGCCAATATGGACTAAAATTAAAAAGGGGTAAACTGCTAGTGAATGATAAATTTTCATTCCAAATGCTGTAGTTCGTCTTGTTGGTTCTTTATCAAAGCGGAAACGGTTCCTACTCCAGATATTTAAGACAAATAGCTCACATGCATCAGTCTGACTGATTTATAACTACCCACATTTGTGTATGAACGTTTGGTATCTATCGCATAAATTATATTGTTTTACAGGAATTTAATTGTAAAGTAACTATATTATTTATGGTATATAATATAATCTTCAATCAAGTCTTTAAACAGTAACAATTGTCCTTAATGATTCGACTACAATTTGACAAAATAAAAGATTTAAAAAAAATTTAAAAATATGAAAATATTATGCAAGTATGTGCATTAATTGTTTATTCTTTTCCTTACACGATATATTTTTTAAGCAATAAGCTTTAAATAGTGCTTCTACTTAATTAGTTTTCCATAGATCTTCTCAAAACCGTACCACACATTTTTCAAAAATACAAACCACCATACATTTTCTTCAAGATTTCATTCATTGTTTATCTCACCAAAAGACTAAGCGGAATAGCTTACGCATTGAATATCGCCATATATTATTCGGGACTCCCTTTCCATTACTACAAAAGGTTTCGTAAAGACAGGTAAGGGGTGTACGTCAGTTCCTTAAGATATTAGGGTCGGTTCACATCTGACGGAAGATACGACAGGCGTAGCTTTATTAGTATGGGCTTCGCAACGACGCATCATCGGATGATTGTGAACGGACGACCGCTTTTCTATAAAATTGTCAGTAGCACAATTCTCTACAACGGGAACCATCGACTACCGAGAGTTTGACATTAAAAATGTACTGCCAAAATTGTTTCTACGACGCCCGCTAGAGGTGTTGAACCGAATGATATACAACATTTTTCGATAACTAGCCGGTTAGTCCGGTAGTCGATAGTAGAGAATTGCGGTACTGTTCTCCAGTTGCACTCACCGGTTAGTATACACTAAGTGGGTCAAGCAACCACTGACACAGTCATTCCAAAGATGGGTGACCGCTTACGTTACGCCACCGATAATACGCAACGTATATTTCGTCAGATATGAACCGCGCTTTAGGGATGACTAATCCCTGTATCGTACAGTACCATGGGCACAATGATGGTGCATTTATCCTGGGTTATGCTATTTACGGATAAAAATGTGGGTGTTTTGCTTTTTATGTATTAGATGCGTGGGATTTTAAATATGATGTAATTCCGTAAAGCTTTTTGTATCCCTTGGGTTTAATTTAATTTGAAAAATCTGTTAAGTAGATAAGCTGTGAAAAATTGGACATTATTAGATTCTAATTTTGGCTTTTTCGTGACATTTTCCGTACTTAACTTGTTGATACAAGTTAAAGGTTGATACGTTGCCAATGTTGCCATCACAAATGATCGTTCAACCGTTGAAAAATAGCAAAATAATAAACACGATGAATTTTTAGTTACTCGTTACAGACGGTTTTGTATGACAAGATGTGTGGATGTGAATGAAGTAAAGAAAGTTTTAGGATCGTACCATGTAGTATTCTTTGGTCTCTGCCTACCCCTATGAGAAAAAGGCGTGTATTAAATTTAAAAAATCTAATTTTATTCTCAAGTGTAGACATATTATCAATTTCAATGAAAATTTAGAGCACCTCGTACGAACTGAACCTACCCTTAGCTTCATACCTTACTCTCTACAACAACATTATCTCCCTACACATACATAAATAGTTGCACAACAAGCATCTCAATCCGCGCTCACTAATTAATTAATTCGCATACACTCGGGTAAACGCAGATAAATCGACCACACTCCAGTGTACAAGCTACTTAATAAGGCTTAACTTTACTTTGATGTCTGTTTATTGTGAGAAAGTAAACAGAAGTAGGATTCTGTAATTAGAAATTTAGTTTGGTCGTTATAGGAAAAAACTGAGTGTAATGCTAAAACAACGGTCGTGTAGAACGATTCTGTACAATCTGTACTGTCGATTATCGAAATTTTGACATTTATAATGTACTGCCAAATATTTCCTACGACGCCCGTCAGAGGCGCTGATCAAATTTTCATACAACACTTCTCGATGACAAGCCGGTTGTTGGTAGTCGATAGTAGTAGAGAATCGAGCTACAGTAGAGCGATTCTGTACAGTTTGTACTGTCGAGTATCGAAATTTTGACATTTATAATGTACTGCCAAAATATTTCCTACGACGCCCGTCAGAGGTGCTGATCAAATTTTCATACAACATTTCTCGATGACAGGTCGGTTGTCGGTAGTCGATCGTAGTAGAAAATCGAGCTACAGGTATTAGTGTTAACTGACGTCACACGCTACAACAACTATGGTTTTTGATGAGGTTACAACAATTGCGATAGTATGTTGTACGCATTAATTGGGGGAATAAAATTAAATAAATGTTCATGAATGAAGAGTATATTTTGAAGCATGTTTTCTTATGTGTTTGTTAATATTACCTTTTTCGAGCGAGAGATAAGTTAGTGCTTGATCGGCAAAACTGAAAATGCGTAGATGAACCCGATTGATACAAGCCGAACATATGCAGTAATTATTTTGAATCGGTTTTGTTGCTCGATGAATATTTTAGTTTATTTTGCTTGCGTCAAGTAAAACTAATTAATAATGGAGTGTTTTAAATTGAAACTCCTAATAAACATAAAACCCACGAAAATTAAACTAAAATAACATAAATACGCTATTGGCTGCGTTGAATGAACCGTGGTGGTTTCAATCACGTGCACGTGACAACGACGTGTTGGTCAGGTATTAGCGTTAACTGACGTCACACGCTACAACAACTTTGCTTTTTGATGAGGTTACAGCAATTACGATAGTATGTTGTACGTATTATTTGGTAGAATTAATGTTCGTAAATGTAGAGTATATTTTGTAAAGCCGTTGTTAAAATTATCTTAGTCGAGTGAGAGATAGATTAGTGGTGTTGTGTTATATTAATCCATAGACACATAATGTACGTATATTTTAACTAGCTAATATGATGTTATAAATAAAGTAAATTGTTTTTTAAATTTCATTGTTTGAAGGAAATCATGAAAGAAAGAAAAAATTAAATTAAATTGCAGAAGGACATGAGTGAGTGTGAGGTTTCTAAAGACGATGTCCAGGACAGAGCGAAGTGGAGGAGAAAAACCAGGAGGGCTAACCCCGCTACCATATGGGATTCATAGCATGAGAGAGATATTGTTTGAAGGAAATAAAATATACAAATTGTAGAACTGCTACTCACGTATTTCTACGTATTCGACAAACCTTTATCCTAAATCTTTCTTAGATAGTAACAAAAATCTGGCACCACATGCAAAATTAATTCGAAATTAAATAAAATGTGTCTATAGGTACCAAGTTGGTTTTATGAAATTTTTTACAAATAAGCTTAAGATTCGTCTGAAGTCCCAAGAGACGTAGTTATTAAAGAAAGCCTGTTTTAATCTAGAAACGTAACAAATGAAAGCCTAACATTTACTTTGTAAAAGTCGGCAAAGAAAACCTACTTTGCCTACTGCTGTAACTAAGCTGTATAAATTGTAAGCTACTGGACCTATTGTAATACTTGGAAAACTTTAAAGGTAAATAAGTCTATGTGCCTAACGTTTAAAACCCTTGACTGCTTGTTCGAGGGGCGAAAAGGCTTTCGCCTCTCCAACCTTATGAGAATAACTTTGGACTGCGTCCGTGCCTTAAGGTCACCACGCCGCTCCCCTTGCGTCGGGAGGTTGTGGGTTCGATTACCACACGGGACAATTATTTGTGCGATCCACATATAATTGTTTCGGGTCTGGTTGTGCTTTGTGTCCGTTGTTTGTATGTTTGTTAAAGTCCCCGCGACACAAGAGCAATTCTTAGTGTGGGAATTGTATTTTAGGAAAATATGAAATTAGGAAATAGTACCTTATGAATAGTGTGATCACCATTCGTTAATAAGTTATCAGATTCAAGCAAGGACTTTAATTTCAATTTAGCTTTGCTAATAGATATTTATCCTAATAAATAATTCAAAAATCTAATACGTTTCTTTGTTAGAATTGGTTTGCTTAAAAAGCGAAATATTGAGAAATTTTTCAATATATATGCCGTCACTTCAGATATTATCAAGTTTTCTACAAGCCACTTAATTGTGAGGCATGGAACTGGTCCTAAATCTTCATTTTTATTCTTCCCGACATCTAAATTGAGAGTCAAAGATTAACTTAAAACTGTCAAGACAATAATATCGTTCCAATAAGGACAAAAAATGCAGGAAAGAAATGTGTTATTGGGAAAGTCTTTGATATTCAAGATATCTCCTTTGATGTCGAATTAATCTTAAAATATTCGTCGTCCTTTCATCTTAACTCTGGATAATAGACGCGTATAAAAATCTGTAGGTACGCTTTAAATGGAGTGGCTTTTGACTTTGAAATGCTCTTGATTTCTCTATTAGGCTATTTTTTGGAGTTGGATTTGATTGTATAAAATTTGATTTTATTTTGAATCTTATAAGCAATTGTATTCGGCAGAAAATTCAGAAAAAAACAATCCAGGAACCATTGACAAAGTCGGTTCATAGTTATATAGCATTTTGGATGATCAATGGAATTTTTAGGTTATAGCCCTGTATTTTATTTACTGGAAGTGTCCAGAAGTTGTCCAGTGGGACAGTACAGTAGAAAGACGCTTTTTAACTTAATTTAATATTAAATTATACTTTAAGCGCGAAGATACGGTCAGCTACAAAAGTCACTGAATATATTCAATCTTTGATAACCCTATATTCTGTAACATGTACCATTAAACGAATACACCTGATATTGAGTAACAATAAAAAACTTGTTTGATCTTAAATAAAAGGGTTCAAATTACATGTCCAAAAATATATTTCAGAGGCCGACATTTAAAAGTATACATTTACGAAATTAGCCACTCCAAAATGCTTTTAACATTGAATCTTGGAAGAGGTTCTCAATACCTTTTATGGTTTTTACGATTAAAATTATTCTTCAAGTTTTTACTTTGCTTTGAAGAAACCGAATGCAAGCTCGCAAGCCTTTGAAACGTAAGTAAAGCAAATGACTCATATGACAAAGAAAGAAAGCCTTCTGAGAGTAGGAGTGTAGATCAAAGTTACGTTAATGTTTTAGACATTAACACAGATTTTAAGATTTCTTCTTGCGCGATTTGAATTTCTTAAGCTATGTGTTTAGAAAAAGTATCCACCTACAACATGCATACATAAAATCATACCAGTTGTACCTGAAAGTGGAGGTAGAGGTGAATGAAATACACTAGCGTTTCGCTGTATTGTTTAACATTGTAAATGTAAGTCCCATGTGATAGGTGGTGCACCTATTGCTTCATTACCAAAATTCGATGACTTTTCTAAAATAATCTAAGATATTATTTATTTGTTCAACCCATTAAAGTCCCGCTGGGCAAGGGTCTTCTCCCGTAATGAGGGAGGGGTAAGGCTTAGAGTCCTTACCTCTAACCTAAATTGTTTGATTTGGGAATCGAAAACGGGACCTCGTGTTTAGCAAGCGAATACACTACCGCCCCGACCACCGAGGCAGTTACTTATAGTGCTTAAAAATAACTGGCATAAATAACACAACAGGCAAGGCATAAATCTTTTACAACAAAAACAAGCCTCAATTTCGCCACAAAATTCAGTAAACGTATTCAAATTACCATTATGTATCAAAGATTATTTTGTGTCAATAGCAGACTGTAGGTATATTTGATAAATGGCCTCTCATTGTTTATGTAGGCAGGACGCGGGGTCAATATCCACTACTGTTTTGGTTTACAAAATACAATTTGCACTCGCGGTAAGGATTTTGAGTTGGATAGTGAGTTTCTAGGAGCGAAGTATTGGGTTTTTTATTTATAAATGGTGGAATCCCATTTGCACGCGTCTGCCCATGCAAAATAAGTGTATTTCATACCGTCTTGCCGAAATCTTCGGGCATACCCGTTTTTTATAAAGCATATGCACGATGGTATAGGTTCGAAATACTAACAGTACAGCCCCACATAATAGTGGACGTAGAGCCTATTGCATCATATCGAACAATTTAAGTTAAACTATTGTTGAGAATATATAAAAAAAAATTATAGCCCCCTCCTTTTTTATGTTGGCTGGGAATAATACCAATAGCACCTTGCCCGACCCGGGGATCAAACTCGAGACTCCGTGACTAACAGTTGCATAATAAAATGCTCAAATCACAATTCGGTCTGTATATTTTCAGCGGTGAAATAGTTTGATTAAGAACGCAATATATCGACTCGTATCAATTCGAGAGTGAATTGGTTGAAATTGGCTGCATTGAAGGAAAACTCTGTGGTTTGTATCCAACTGAAATAGTTGCAATAGAAAATTGTTTGTTTGATAGACAGGCTCTCGTACGTTTTCAAAATAGTTTTTACTGAAAGCGAGACAAATTTTATTTTCAAATTGTGTCTGACAGTGTGTGATTTGGTTGCATAAAAATTACTTAACTGACTTCTTATTAATAAGTCCCTAACCTGCACTTAGCCAGCGTACAATAGTTAGTATAATACCTTTAGAATAGTTATCAGCAATTTAGTGGTATTAAAATTACTTATTAATACAGAATGATGTTCAAAAAATAATTATAAACTGTCCAGTGGTAGGGACTCAAGTTACGTATATTCATTTTATCCTTCGTCAATTCTACCCGATGTGATGACAAAACACAGCACACTACAAATGACTGCTTATTTTTACAGAGATTCAATACAAATTATATTACAAAAACTTGCTTCTCCGTGCACAAATTATCTTTTTAATATACATAAATGTATAGATCGCGTAAGCAATTAACAATGCTATAGTAGTTCAAAAATAACATTTCAAAAATGTTTTCTAAACCGCAATTGCAGTAAATCGCTGCTCATTTTGCACATAATGACGTCATGCTATCTATTCGAAACATTTTATGCATATCAGTCACGCAAACTGATAATATAATCCTAATGTAACAGTATCCATTTGTATCTGAATACCTGAAAATGTATCTATTGTATTCGTACATTATGTCCTGAAAATACTCATGGTAATTTGAACTCAGTTTTGTGGCAATGAATTAGTAAACCATTCTAGTAGCTCAATTCTCTATTACTATCGACTATCGACACTTAGCATGTACATGCTAAGTGTTAAAATTTCGACAGCTAGCCGGTTGTCGGTAGTAGTAGAGAATCGAGGTATAAATAATGTTGTTTTAATGTTTTGTATTCCAAAATTAGTTCATTTTACTATCAATTTTTGCATTATCTCTGAGATATTATTGCAGAGTAGAGCTAGGTGCACATATGTACATCTCCCTAAACGACGCCACTTGGTACGTTCCTTACAAAATTGCGTTGCTTCATTCACATCCTTGCGAAACGGGACCGTCGCGGACTACTAGTTACGCACCTAACCTTTTTCTAGACATCATTTTTGCAAGATATACCACACAAAGATATACATGAAGGTGATTGCAGAAGAGTAATGAAAAATATCCACGTTTCGCCATTAGCAATGTTAGTCAAATCCTCGTTAGCCTATTAACATCAGAAACATGCCATATCTAGATAGAAGCTTTTCAAAATAAAGGCCCAAAACTACCAAAAGCAATCTAACGAACCCCAATCGTACCACTTGGTCGCACATCTCGTATCTTTGCATAGATACCTTGCACCGTCTCTCCCAGAACTCCAATTCTTCACTTCACTACACAATTTATTTACCCGTAAAGACATACGGCTTAATAGCTTTGTAACGCTTCCACGAACAGTTCCTTTAACTCACATAACTCTTGTAGATAACGTGAGAACGCTAGAACAACTACACTAGATTTTCACTTACATTTTTATGATGGTACCAGGTCCGTTAAATTTTCTTCGCTGTTTATAGTTCCTTCAAAACACTGTCACAATATCAGCTGTAAGGTAACTGAGAATGCATAAACCCAATTTAAAAATCAATAACACTCAGCCTTACCCAGGAATTGACCCTGCACCTTAAGATCAATAGTCGCATGTATGAACAACAATATCACCCGTGATTCTATTAAATAGCAGAACTACGTTGAACAAATCTACCCTTCGATCTACAGACGCAGTTTAGAATAGTTAAAAGACATTAGATTGGGTCCTAAGCTCAATTATTCCATCAGTATATTACTAACAAAGTTTTATTTTCAATAAAAACATTCAAAAAAACAACAGAACATCTAAACCGTCATCATTAACGATAATACAAGAGTCCGACAAAATATCTCAAAGGTATTGTTGAGCGTCGAGATTGCGTATTCAGCTACAAACAATAGTTCGCATACGTCGTTACAAATCTACCCTGTTTATCTGCTTACCTGTTTTTAGACTATATAAACGAACGATTTTTAGTCGATGAAATGTTCTAAATCTTTAGTATTTTGTGTATTTTGTAAGGTTACTGACCTTTAACGAAACGGACGCTTATTTTCAAAAGAATTAAACATATTTTAAAGGGTGTTTGGATAAAAATCAAATCATATAAATATTTCTACTAAACACACATCAAACACCGTAAATACGAGAGTAATTAAAATGTTTTTTTTTTACGTTTAAAAAAAACTGCGAAGTCTTTTTACATTTAGTTAGATTTGTAAAAGATAAAGGAATTGTGACCATCAAATACTAGTATCGGATTCTCTCTCACTATTCATTTCGCATTCATCTGTATATTTTTGTGTTCAACACAGCACACGTTACGACCTGCGACTAACAGTGTATTTCTAAATGAGCCAGTGAAACGACAATATTTGTCGGTTGTCTGCAGTTTACGTTATGCAGATAAAGGTTGATGTGAAGTTTAAAGTATTATCAGGTTGAAACTGTTATAGTGTAATATTAATATGAGTTTAGATATACGTTGGGGATGCATCATGGGGTTTTTGACTGAAATAAAACGTTTTTATCAGAGCTGTATTATTAAATTTTATGTTGTTGAATGTTTGACTAAATATTGTTGTGATAAGCTTTGATACGTATTACTCAAATGTAATTTAAACATTTTATTTTCTTATTAAAAATATTGTCAAAAATTTTTAATATGTGTTATTTAAGTCAGTATTTTTTTAAAATTACGTTTGTTCACTTGCTTGATCATGATTGTCTTGGATCGGACGAAAAAATTAACTAGCGCTTAAAATATGTCATCTTTTAATTTACTTCAATTATTCCAACAGGCAGTAATGGAAACTGAAACCAAATAATATTTGTACTATATGTAGCTACTTATGTTTACAGACGTGTTAAAAAAGTCCTATTACCTCAACATCCTGAACAACTAAGAAGCCAGTTTACTTAAACACCCTCAAAGGAAATACCGAAAAGAAATCCCATTAAAATCTAAGAACGGGAGCCCGCATCATTATTCCTAAGTTAAAGAAATAGTTCCTTTTACATAGTTTACCACGATAAAAGAGCTTCGGAACAAGTTTTTTTCCACCGGAATACTAACGAGAATCTTGTCTAAGTTATAACCGCTTTGCATTGTTTTAATCACCCGAGACTGCCATCTTACTACTCGACGAAGATAAATCACCTATTTTATGCTCCGAATAGACGTCAATTGGAGTTTCGGATTTCATTAATATTTACGAAAAGTAGATTGAAAATTAAGTGTTAAATTGTTTCGGAATCTGTTGGAAATTATTTATGAACGAGTGTTTGATAGAAAGATAATATGGTAGTTGTAAGTTGTGAGAAATAAACAAATAATTTTTCAGAAAAGAAATCACGCTTTTTTTAAAAGTGTCTTTCGAGGGGTTAGGCATTGAGGATCCAAAGGAATTCAGGGTACATTATTGATTACTCTCTTATTTTTTTGGGAATTACTTTACAATAAAAGTTTTTGTAAAGAAATTGTTTATTTGACTGATGAGTTTCCCGTCAAGCTTTAATAGCAAAAAATCAAATATTATTGTTGTTCACGTGTTTAATGCAGCTTTGGGAATTATTAAAACTTACAATGGTATGGTAACTTAGTTCGAATTTCAGAAAGATTATTTACTATAATGGAGATTTTATCAAATAAAAACTAGTGCGACCTCTATGAAGATTTTCTTAACTTGAAAAATATAGCTCTATTTAATAGTATGCAAAGTGACCTATCCTTATACTTAAGTTACGCAACATTTACCCTTTTGATTGTATCATTGACCGCGTTAGCCGAACCTTAACTTATTTGATCGAAATAATTTCAAACTTAAATTGAACGCTTCCAACTTTTAAAAGAATTTATAGACCAATGAAAGACTCTAATGATATTATATAGAGGCACATTTTTATAGCGAAAGTTTATTACAGCTTATAATTTAATGTAGTTTCCATTTTATTCAGTTCACACTTCGATAATTCGACTTTTCAGCACCGAATGCGAATGAATATAAAATACTTCATACAAAAATATGTTTTGAAGATTTATATGTGTTTATAAGTTCAATATAACGGTTATTGCTCTCCGAATTGCTACTGTTAGTTAAAATAATGCAATTTTAATGGCGTCTAGAATATATTACAATAAAATTATCGACGGTATCTTTCGTACTTGACCTTGACATAGTAAGTCAAAATGCTTGTCTTTAAAGAGACGTGTACCTAAACAAACTTTGCTCTTGTACTATGAAACTAAAGTAAACATTGCGCTTACCACCGAAAATCAGAAACAAAACCTCGTGATTGGCAACCACATACAGTAATACTAAAGCTACTCATTTCCATATTCTCCTAAACGTAATATCAAAATGTAGTTCCATCATTTTATCCACGTACTAAACTAATAACAACTACACAACTACGAGAATTTGAATCCGAAAATTTATAACTACGGAATTGTTTAACATAATTTTATTTCGTACAAAATTGTGAATGATTGCTGCTAAATTGAGTTTTCATTTACAACTTTACATTGGAAAGTACTAATTGGGATAGTGAGTGCACTTGAATTTATTGGAAATTGACCGTGAGCTGTTAGCCGGTGTCGGTTGATTACTGCGAACGAATTGTGAAAAGTTGGGTTTTGTGGTAGTTAAAATGTTACGACAGATTTGTAAAATGAATATTTAAATCATTTTATATTATTTAAACTTAATATACAACTCTGTATAAAGGTGGACTTAATGCCAGGGGAAGTTTCTGCCAGTCTACCTTAGGGTGATGCAGAGATAATTACGAAGGTGTTTAAAATAAATTTTAATAATTATACTAGCTTGTTGCCAAAGCATGCACGGTTTGTCTTTTTTGAAAATAGTAGACTATATCTGATCGCGGCTCTTCTACGGCTATGTTTATGCCAACTTTAGTTCAAATTGGTTTTAACCGTGACAGAGTAATAGATTCGCACTTTAACCCTCTTTATGTAGATTATATAACGTTTATGATAAAAGATTAAGAAAAGGAGACTATGAAACTTTGTCCAGCGGTGATACGACTAGGATAGCAGTATCAGCTTGTAACTCATTGTAAATATCAATTACGAAAAAAAATATTTCCTATAAATTTATCACGTTGTCCAGTCGCTAAATGTGTCGTTAAGTGCAAAGATCAAGAATGGCTAAACCAATTCGACTTATTGTTTTTATAAAGACACGGGAAAGATTTTTTATGGATAGAAAAAAAAGAAATATAATTTGTGAGCAGAGCTGCGCGGGTCAGCTAGTACTAAAATATTTACATATTGTAGCGTAATATTTATTGCTAGTTTATCTAGAATTTAAATTGGATGAACCTAATTTTGGTTTGGTGGTTTATTTAATCGTGATGTAGTATCGAATAGATTATTTTGTTTAACACCATTAACGTGGATTTATTAGGATCATAATTATCTAGAGCAGTGATAGGCGCGGTATAGGCATACATTTTCCACGCAAGTGATGTGGCTGAGGAGTTCTCATGTATGTCAAGTCAATGCATGGAGGCGAATGAAGTTAAATGACTTCGAAGGCAGCAATTAGCGTTCTTTGATCTTTGCAATCTTCATACCCTGTCATTGTATGTAGTCGGTAGAAACATATGTATAGCAACAATTTGACATTTAAAATGAACAGTAGCGCGATTCTGTACAATCGGTACTGTCGAGTATCGAAATTTTGACATTTAGTATGTACTGCCAAAATATTTCTTACGACGTCCGCCAGAGGCGCTGATCCGATTTTCATACAAAATTTCTCGATGACAGTTCGGTAGTCGATAGTAGCAAAGAATCGAGCTACTGAACAATTAGTCCATACGTCATCTGCATAATTTCTACATAGATAGCCGGTAGTCGATAATCGATAGTCGTAGGGAATTAGGTTTCTAAACTCTGTATAAGGTGTAATTTAATGTTCACAATATTTTCACTTCAAATTAGTATATATATTTTCCTTGACACGCTTTGTTTCTATTTACGTCGCAATAATATTATATTTCTTCAACGGTTTTATAATTAGCCCGTAGCTTCCGTAGCGCCGTAGGCGGTGACAGCTACGACGTAGCGTTTGTTAGACAAAAGTATTTTATCAGTGAGTTTGAATACAAATATTATAAATACGAACATTTATATTTGCGTTTACTAATTCTAGAGGTTTGTTTTATAAATAAATGTAAACATTTGATAAAATAGTTGCGTTTTGTAAACACAAGCTCTATATTATCAACAAGCATTTTATATTTAATAGATTTCGATTAAAAATTGAATTTAGGAAAAAATGTAGCACGCATTTTTCTACTTTTAAAACCCTGATTTGACGTTTTGAACTGATATTTGTACAACTTTTCTATGCATCGAGTTTATAGTCAAAATATAAAATATTTGCTTAAATCTTCCGTTAGTCCAGTGAATAGTTACTTAACTAGTGGATAGAACAAGGTTCTAACTAACACAATTACCCAAACTGATCAACATTATACAACTTTCATTCTCTAGGGTTTCAAGAATCACACTACTTAAAACTTAAAGCCTCAAAACTGTGTAGTTTTGCGTACTTTCAAGTTTGCCTGACCGACTTTGAATCATAAGTACGCAGGCCAAATTTCGTGGGTAAAGTATGTGGAAGCTCCTGTACAAATTGGCAAGTACGTCGCGAGTATTTAAGTCCTTAGAAAACTACGAACAATGTACAGTGTACATAATTATAGCCTAAAAGTTATCATTTGTAATATTATAAATGTGAAAGTAACACTGTCTGCCTGTGTCTTCATCGTACTTAAATTACTAACCAATTTGGATAAAATTTTGTTGGAAGCTAGTATGATACCTGAGAAAAGACGTATAGAGTAGTTTTTATCTCAGAAATCGGGAACACGAACTGTCTGAGTTAAAAGTCAAGAATTAGTGGTAAATAAGCACTCAAAAAATACTTGAAAACACTAAAACTTTCAATTTATACTTTACTAACCCGTAGGACGTCAATGAAATATGTTATACTTACCTACTGACATTGACCTGACCTTTTATTCCATTTAGTTCCTTGACATAACAATCTTTATAATAAAGTATTGAAAAAGGTAACCAATTAAACGTACAAACACCAAAATCCCTAAGATATGAGATAACGAATGTTTTTCCACCCTTACACGGCTAACACCCTGTCCAATTGAATTGGAGTGGCTTAGGACTGAGGCACAATCGTATAATAAAGAGCCGGCCATGTCAATGGACACAATGGGAAGGCAATCATCTCGCACAACGCAACACAAGCCCGCCTGCATTATTGAACCGAGACATTGTATAGGTTTATTACAGTAGTCTAAGTTTGTAATGTCTTCACGAAGGTTAAATAATAACCAACCCACTTAGACAGCAATTACAGAGCGATTTCTTTATACTATCGACTTTCGAGACCCAGGTAGTTATCGACAAAGTTTTGTATAACTATCTGATTAACGTCCTTAGCGGATATTTACCGGAATATTCAAATTCTTGCCTCCTTTTAAGATTTTTTAAACAACTCTTAGGCATGCAATATAATATCACGATGTTTAATTTTGTGAAAAGATACTAGTGTGTTGCTTTCGGTTTGAAACCTTGAGCTCTCGAGTATGACCGACAGTAAACCAGACCAGCAGGTTTTTATTGAATTCTGTTTCTTAATTATCTATATAAATAGGTACAGATAAATAAAAGTGAAACTTTTCTTTTGAAAAAATCTATCAATCTATTTGTAGCATCGTATTCACTACTTTTTCTGCAAATAAAATACAGTGAAAAATTCTCAGTATAATATATAAACAGTTTACTTCAGGGCCTCTTTGTCACAAAAAAAGGATATGTAAATACATCGGGAGGGTTTTCCCATGTTTTGTCCTGTCTGTGTCTGTTTGCCCATGATTTACATAAAAACTATTCGACGCGATTCAATGGAATCGTGTTGCAATATTTATTAACTTCTGCGAAGCATTTTTGTTTACACTATTTTCTGAATTGTGGTATAAGCGGTCGTTAAATGTTATATTTTATTTAATCGTCAACGTCATAACCACTTAAATTGTTTTAAAATAATAAATTTTTGATTGAATTTGAATCACAAAAACTATAAGGTATCAAATCTGATTCCTTCATCAGACAAAGTTTGTATTGACAGTATGAGGTTTTCTAAAGTAATTCTTTTTGCAGCAGACTGAAACTATTTGCTGCAATACGTTAATCAAGCGTCCCCCTCTGGCTCTGCCCGGGTTATACCGGGTTAACCTTAAAAAATGTCTCACAAAAACTTTCCTTAAAAATCACTCCAACTGGTGGAAATTGAATCTAATAATAATCAAATATGTTGTCCTTTCAAAGATGTGCTATCGAAAGGAATTGTATAATTGAGTCTTCAATTTTTTTATAATAACCAAAAATTTTAACATTTCATACCTTATATTATTCCATATTAAACTTCTACAATATTTTTGTTTGGTGGCCAACCACTGGGTTAAATCAAGTCGGTCAGTTACGTCTAACAAGAGCTTCTAATACCACCTTTACACGCTTCTACTTGGGCTTACTACAACTAATCAGTGTTAATACTGGCGGGAAAGCCTCCGTCTCTTATACAAAGCCTATAATTATTTGCCTTTTCGAAAAAGTAACGGATACTTTACGTCTTGGAATTTTTGTCCACTGTTTTATTTCAAATACTGGACAAAAGTGAGATTCATTATCCTATGCAAATCGATTCTTTAACATATTTTTAAAAATATGTAAAAAAAAGTATTTATAAAAAAAAGTAAGTCCTTTAGTTTCAGTCAGTTAAAGTATGCTCATTTAATAAGGTAGTTCTTTAGGTAGAGTTAGTTTTGCTTTATGAATTATAGTCTAACAACTTAGTAAAAAACCTCGTGTGTTAAGTCAGTGGTTGGTAGATGCGTACAAAATATAGAATTTAAAACATCATTGAACCGCCGAGTATACATCTGGCAGTGGCCCGTTTCGTACAGATATTTTATTTTAGAAATACACATTTACTCATCGCCATCGCATCATCGCGCAGGGTTTCTACCAAGTTGTCAGTGTATAGAATGAGAAATAGACTTGTAATCAATCCATGTTCCGTCCCATAGCTATACAGTATACACTTGCTATATACAACATGGGGTTATTCTCTAAAGCGTTCCCTGTCTCCACTGCGTTGAAGATGATCCGCCTTGAGATTGCACGTAACCGTAATAACGCTACAATATTGGATATTGCTTAAGATGTTCGAACACCTGAACAAAACCTCTGTGTGTAGAATTTAAGATAAAAACTTGTATAATTATTGTAAAAAATAATATTATTTTTACTGAATAATATTTTAGTTTTGATATTAGAGAGAGTCCTAAAGTGTTTCTTTTAAAAGCCCGTCTCTGGAGCGTAGATAAATTATTCTGCAATAATCATTGATGTACATTATTTTAGCTAAATGTTACGACCTGTACCTCGATTCTGTACCACTATCGACTACCAACAACCGGCTAGTTATCGACATTTGACATTTAGAATGTACTGCCAAAATGTTCCCTACGACACCCGTCAGAGGCGCTGATCAGATTTTCATACAAAATTTCTCGATGACAGTTCGGTTGTCGGTAGTCGATAGTAGTAGAGAAACGAGCTACAGTGTTGCGATTCTCTACCTCTATCAACCATCGACAACCGGCTAGCCATCGAGAACTTTTGTACGATCGGTTCAGCGCCTTTAACGGGCGTCGTAGGAATTATTTTGGCAGTACATTTTAATTATGTTACAGTAAGAGGTTAATGCACAATCTATACAGAAAGTCGCAGTTGTAGCACTTTTCACAGATACAGCAGCAATCACATTTACTCTATAGATTTAAGTAATACAATTATTATTTATCAATGTTTGTTTAAGAAGATATACCAATATTACGTTTCACCACATTCAGTGTCAGTTTAGAGTAACTAAGTATAGTTGCTTAATATCGAATATATTGTCCTAATATCCTTCGAAACTATCAATACATATCACTCATTCCCATTAGTTCTAGTTGCTTTGGTTGAAATGCATACATTATCGTATTCAACACATGATATTAAGTTTGCTCAAGTAACAGCAACTAATTTGAGACGGCGTCTATTTGCTATTCAGTCTTAATTGTGATGTTGAGACGTTCATATTGCTATCAATAGTTAGTTAACTATTAGTTAAGCAATGAAGAGCAGACTGTAAGCGATGGTCAATAATAATAGCTGTTTCTTTCTATATTAGACTGGAAGCTGACTCCAACTTAGTTGAAGTAAGGATAGGCTGACGATGATCTTTTTACATTAGGGAAAAGAAATACAGTCGAATTAAGAACCTCTTCCTTTTTTCAGGCCTTTAAAATGTCTTATGTTACCAGTTATGTAGTTTGAGCACTAGGTTAATAACAAAATAACTACACGGAAAAAAAGAGGAAGAAGTGTTTCAGAGTTTTCTCATGTTCACTTCTGCGAACATTAGTAATCCAAATTAAATTATATTTTATTATATATCGGTCTGAATACTTTCAGATTGATATTTTGAGAAGGAATACAAACTATCCTATTACTCTAACTATGTATGAGTTTAATAACTTATAATAGCTTTCGGTTTTCTATACAAACAATACCAATTCTAAGATTAAAAACACGTCACTTAAATGAAACAGTCCCCTAAATCCCCGATCAATTTAGTCAAATCACTTCATCACCCGTCTTACTTAACTTGATGAACAACAAAACGTAACTATTGTCATCGTACTCAAATAGGCAAACTAATCAAAGCCCAAGTTCTCAACGGGGAGTAAATCATATCTTAGGATCAGTTCCCCCGTCCCGTTGAATATAAATTGCTTACTTCCTATTTGTCGTTGTTCAGGAAAACGAATGAAGGAAATATTCTTCAGAACGGGTAGATGAATTCCCCAGTGACATTGCTAGTCTATGTTTTATTTATGTAGTTGAGGTAAATCTTGTGACAAATACGTGATTTAAGAATGACTTATGGTATTGGTTCAGTGATTGCCAGTTGAAGGGTTTTGTTAAATTAAACTTGGATTGCCTTTTGGCTTTAAATTGAAGCAAGGAGATGCTTTATTTTATTTTTTTTGTCTTCATAATATTATGTATACAGATTGGTTGCTGTTCATTAGTATCGCTAAAACTATAGAAATGTCGAAATGGATCCGCGTTGGTCTGTTAGTAGTCTAGAGAAATAAAACTTGAACGTGGATCTAGGCTTATAAAAAAACGACTCATAAATCTTGGAATGAACTGGATATTTTATTTCTAAAGTTTTGTCAGACATTGTTTTGATTTATAAATTCAGTCAGTTCAATATTATACAGGTAAAGATATATGATTCATCACAGGTGTGAGTTAAAAGGATCTTTCCTTATCCAACATCAATACAAGAATAAATGTTTACCAAACTATTCCTTTAAAGTATCGCTACGACGAACATTAAAACTTTACGACAGAAACTTTCAAAATATTCGTAAAATATATTGTGGCTTAACCATTTTATAACGAGACTGGCATTAAATAAGCCGTTTTTCAAGTTCGTACTAAAAGGGGATTCTCGTCTTAGCGACAAATAAAATTTCATAGGCTCTTGTAAGGTTTCCTTTTTAACGCGAAATATTTCTAAGCTACATTAGAATAACAATGGGCTATTCATTCGGCGATCGTGGGTGTTTTAACAATAAACTTTGGTACGAAGGTCGATCAAGTTTGTGGTTTTAATTCAGTTTTAGAGATTGTGGTAGTGGAAACTTGATTCAAGTTAATTTAAGTGCAGAATTTTAAGTTCTGATTTTAGTGGGTCTAAGATTTGTATGTTGACAACTGACAGCTAATATCAATAGATAAAAAATAAGACATGTTAAACCATTAAACCATCAGCGCTAATCGCTATTTATTGGGTATCGACAGTTTAACATGAAAAATTATACAAAAATAGTTTCTACACCGTCCGCTAGAGGCGCTGATCAGATTTTCCCTCCAAATTGGTCGAACGCTAACCGATTGCGACAAAAGTCGACAACAGAGGTCATTTAAGAATAATTACATATATTTCTTTTATTTAACTGGTAAATGTCAACTGACAAAGCGATTTATTTGGTGACAATTTAGCTCCAACTTTCAAAAAATCATTTCCATGTCTACTATACCTACTAAATATGTAATATACAAACTAGTCTTAAGCAATATAAATATGTAAAAGACAACAGATGAATACAGAAGTCAAGATGTTTTCCTTATAGGGTACGTGAGACTACTACATGATAGTATTATGATCCCTATAGACTTTTACTTCCACATACAAATGTCTTGTCATACATGTTCAAGTACTATATACCTAACTGGTTCTGAGGTGATACCTATTTTCTGAGACTATTGTCTTGTTCCATTATTATGCCACGCTTGATGGTTAGAATCTCAATGGAATAGAAATATTTGGAAGACATATTATACAGAGTTTTTATCTAAGTTTCCTGTGAAATTGAACATGAAGAGACTCGTGTAAATTAGGCTAAATCTGTACTAAATTATGCCGTATAATGTTATATTTCATTAAATCATTTTTATTGAAGAAAATTACAAATTAAATATTCTGGAGCTCCTCTAAATGTCAGCATTTATTTTAGTTTAGATAGTGTGATTTTGATAAAGCGTAAGTTCTTCTACCTATATTAAAAATAAAAAAAACGATTTAACACTTAATAATTTAAAAATGAGCGCCAGTTACAGATAACTATCTATGCACATAACACAGATATTGTAACTATTTGTTCATCAACACCCAATTTTTGTCTCTCAATAAAACAAAGAACACATCTACCTTTAAACATCCAAACCAAACATCCCAATAATCACAATAACACAAAGTCTATCGAAACTCGAGCAAAACTGTTTAAACCAAACACGTCTCGAGCAAAATTGCAATCTCTTTAATGCAGTGAGAGTTTCATTATAGCAAAGTTATCTGAGCGGAGTAAAGAACGGAATACGATCAATGTTAGTCAGTTAAATAAAAGTTTTAACGATAAACAAGTTGCAAGTCATTAAAAGTGAGACGTGCGATTGTACGCGTCGATTTTAATTAAATATCGAGTGTGTTTTGAATTTGATTTTATCTCACGTGTTATGTTGAATCATTCTATGAGATATAACATTATATGCGAGCGGAGTTGCGACGGTTCAGCTAGTTTACGCTTTAATAAGGCACCCATAGTTTGTAGTGCTCCCCGGTTGGTAAACGGTCTGTGGGTTAAGCAAACCTTAGGGCGGCCATTCTACAGACGGGTTATTGCATAGTGGCATTTGAACTACCTCTTTTAACGTACCCTCCCTGCTTTGGATGGCTCATAAAAAGTCATATTATTATGTTGTTGTATCCAATAAAGATGATTAAAACTTTTATTTTATAAACAATCACATATACATTAATTTTACACCTATAAATTCTTCATCCGTTAGACTAATTCACATGAAGCATTAAATCTTTTCGCATAAGTACTGCGAGTGACGAGCAATGAAAGCCATAACTAATGAAAGGTGACACGGACGCTCAGGTTAATTTATTGAGTGTCTTACGTTATGTACTAGTGATGTAGAATACACATAACTTTCTGTGATTTGTTTGTATGATTGTCCTATGTTTACCAGAGAAAAATGTGTACCTGTTTGGATTTGTTGGTAGCAGTAGGTTTATTATACAAAACATTACATTATGATCCGCCTTATATTGTTCAATGATTTTCAAAATGTCGGCATGGCAGACACATCGATTTATAGGTTAAGGTAGGGGAACCTGTTGTACCTTGGCACTATGTGTACCTAGGCCACTGGGCTCGTTTTCAAATATTCGCGCGATACTAAATTCTACTGTTTATGGTATTCGATACGTCACTACAGACTATTCAGTGTGGAGTTAGTCGCATACCGCCATTAAGCCGGTGTTTGGTGTTATCGACGCTAAAACTTTTTTGTGTGAAAAAGTAAGTATTTCTAATATATTTTGAAGTCTAATAGTTTTAAAAGTTTTCTAATAGTCACTTAACTGTTATATGCTATCGGTTCTTTGATTTTACAAGTCTCAACACAATAAAAAACTTACGAGATAGTTAACCTCTAAACTATATAAAATCACCGTTTTAGTGAAGTTGGAGTAGTGTTGTACCTCGGTCACTGTCGATCAGTTGTACCTTGGCCAGTGGCCAAGGTACAACCTGGGTGTTATACTTTGGCCAGGAGAATGTTTTATTAAATTATATCACATTTACGTAATAATATTCCTAATTAAATATGTTTATTATTTCAGAAATCGATTCAAAAATCACTAAAAAACTGGAAATGGCCTGAAAAAGAGGAGATTAAAACCCCGCAAAAAGTTAACAAGAACAGAGAAATTTATTATGTTCCAGAGATACAGAAGTACTGGGATTTCTACTAAATGCTTAAGGCTGAATAATATATCTACATTATTGATAGTGTTTTTATAATAGCTAGTCCAAATGACTGATTAAAATTTAAGAGAGAAATAATAATTTATATATAGGTAAAGATAATCTATACTAATCTATACTATTAAAAAGCTGAAGAGTTTGTTTGAACGCGCTAATCTCAGGAACTACTGGTCCGATTTGAAAAATTCTTTCAGTTTTAGATAGCCCATTTATCGAGGAAGGCTATAGGCTATATATCATCACGCTATGACCAATAGGAGCAGAGTAACAGTAAAAAATGTTACAAAAAAGGGGAAAATTATGACCCATTCTTTCTTATGTGACGCAAGGGAAGTTGCGCGGGTCAGCAAGTTGTTTCAATATTTTGTTTTCCTTTGCGATGCTATATAGGTATATTGATTTGCTATATTATATTATGTGATATCGTCTCTGCGCCTGCCAAGTTCCACATGTGTCTTTTGTGAGATTTTAGAAAACTTTTTTTTTTATTTGGGACACAATATTCATTTTTTTTAACATCAAAATACACATATGGAGTTTGGCAGGCGCAGCAATGTGATTTAACGAAACGGTGGCCAAAGTTAGTTGTTTTTGTTTAAATATTTTGTTTGAAAAGCATAAAAAAAGCTATGAATATTATTTTAATTTTGATCATTTCTAAATTTTGATCATTTGGAAATTTTTAAAATGTTTTGTTAAATACTGTATACTGTAATAATACTGTGTACTGTAATAAATCAAATAAAATGATATTAGTCAACAAAACTTGATAATTTGCTTAAATTACCCCCAAATTTCAATGTGGCCTAGGTACAACGTACTACTGGCCTAGGTACATAGGGTATGTTGTACCTTGGCCACGTTTCCCATTTTTTTTTAAATTTAAAAATATTATGTAAGTATTAAATATACATTTCTGATATTTTTTTGGTGAGTACCCAAATAATTGACATTTCAAAATATGCAAATATGATTTGTGTGCTGCACGTCAAATCACAATAAAAAATATATTTCTAAAAAACCGGCCTAGGTACAACAGGTTCCCTTACTTCAAATTAACATTGTATTTTCTTTCAGAAAAGTAAAAATAATGTTTTTTATGCTAGTTATAGGTTTTGATACTGATGGGATTTTATAAGGCTTAGATCTTGTTCAAAGGGTTATTTTACAAGCATGTGAAACAGTTCTTGCTGCCTTAAATGAGGATCTGAACAGCAGTGTTACAATTTATTCAGTCTTAAAACTTTTAAACACGGAAAAGATGTCATCACAAAAACAACCAATGTTATTCAATTTCTTCAGTCTTAAATATTCTAGAGAATAAACTTAACTAGCTTACAATAATGCTTCTCTGGCACAGTACTCTTGAAATAAAAGGGGTTAAAGTAGCTAACTCGTAAGTACATTTAAATCGAAACAACGCTCTTTTATTCGGTTACGAGTCGCGTTCTTGAAGTGGGATTGCAAATCAAATGGAGTTCATCCCATCCTTATCGCGGCCTCATTTTTTATTCATTACAGTAAATAAAATTATACGGCATGTCATTTCATTAGTAGATTAACATAAAGGATAACAGCGTTTTGCTGGCGAGTTACGTTTTTACGACAATTTACTTCCTTTAGTACCTTCATGGTGCTTTTTTTGGATTTAATTTTTGAATGCATACTTTGTGTTTCATATGGTTTGAATTAATTATTGCGAATTAAATATTTTATACACTAGGTGTGTAAAACTCTGCAAATTCTATGTTGCAGTTCAATGGCTTGTCTAAGGAGCGTCTTCCCGTCAGAATTGCAACAAATAGTATGCGGAGCGCTATGACCTCTTTATCGCAATATGCAATATACCTTAGCCATCATTAACTATTCTTTTTTACACAAATACACATATAAAATTACATCTTGTCATTAAAGACCGCTTGTTACGAGTTCCACGTACCTAACCTTTTTTATCACTTTATAATAATTCCATTTTTATTCAAATTTTATTTCTAGCTTTCCACAGCTTTGACATGACGTTTAAATATAATCCAGTGACCAAACCCGGTAGTATTTTATTCACGAACATTGGCGTACATCGGCGATGAGTTCCCACTGATCCATTCACAACGCACCCTGATTCCCTGTCATACGCAGTTAACAGTCTATAATAGAGACGGATTGCTTCCATAAAGGACAAAGGTATTTTATTTATAAACAAATTTGTAATAAAAAACAATGTTTATATTTGGTGTTCCTTTTTTAAGCATTTTGTAAGACAATACAATTTTTGGGAATGCGCAATATTATATATGCTTCTATATTCGTGTGAATTTGTTTAAATTGCGTAAAAAAATCATTATATTTTTACTTACATGAAATTACGACTTCTACCCACAGAGGCAGATATCAGAGAATGCCTCTTGGTACGATCCTTACAAACTTCCTTCATAATTCTATTACAACTATATTATTTTATTATACCAATCTTTAATCATGAAAATGTATATCAAATGAGAGAAGATGATTAATTTTTTTTTGCTTTATTAGTTGTTGTTTTATAATTAAAATTCCTTGCGGAAAAAAAAAATTAAACCTTTATTAAGTAAACAAAAAAAGTCGTAATTTTTATGAAGTAAACAATTTTTATTTTTTAAATTAAAAACACGTTTCTTTATAAAAGCTTTTCTAAAAATTTCACTTTAAACAGTTTTTAAATTTCAACTTCGTCTTCTGAGAATCTAAAGCGTTACTCCACCATCCCTAATCTTACTTTACACCCCTTGAACCGAGTAAATTTATCTATTATCCCGCACAAAGCCATTTGGACACTTCAAAATTTATCTCAAAACTTACTCAGTATAGGGTTTAAGTTCCCCACATATTAGAATGTATACTTACCCACAAACAAGGAACACTGTCTAGTTTGGTACAGTGTAATCATGGTATAGAATAAATAAGGCAAACTCATGGCTAGAGTTTAACGTGTGAATTCTGCTTAGCTGTTGTTGCTAAATAATATTATAAATGCGAAGTTTATGAAGATCTATGTATGTTTGTTGTGTGTATGTAGCACGCAAAAGTATGGAACGGATCTTGGTGAAACTGGTACTTGTATGGTTAATAACTTGTGATGTATGACTGAACAACCTGGTTATGTGGTGGACATAAGGAGATACTTTTTACCTCTGGAAACCTCTTCACGCTGACATCGTTGCGAGCAAAAGCTAAATACAAATTACTAAAACTACTTTAGTTTATCAAAGCGTGAGTGAGATTAATAAAATCGTAATTTTCTACAAAATGTGTCTCGTATTATACATATATGTATATACAATCTGTATTTTATATGTAGAGAGTTTTATTATTGTACTGCTAGTAAGTTAAGATGGTAGTTCCAATAAGGATATTTTTGTTGCTGAAAAAAAAACCAAAACCTCGGAAATTTTGTTATTCTTCCTTAAAAAAATATTATGAGGAAATTCAAGCTCGGAATTTCGTGATCAGTATACTCTATCGCTAACTTCATTTCATTCACGTCTACTCAATATTCCGTTCATAAAACAATGACCGACACATTATAATCGAATCAAAGGAACCCTTATATTATTTTGTATTCAGTGAGTATAACGGAAAGTATCAGTGATTCGCGAATCAAATGTATACATAATACATGTATGGCGTAGAAAAGTATGCTGGGAAGCGATTTTCTAACACTATCGACTATCGATAACTGGATAGTTATCGACAAATTTTATATGAAAAACTGAACAGCACCTCTAGTGGGTGCCGTGTGAACAAATTTTTTAGAACATTTTAACTGAAAAATTTCGGTACCCGATACAGGCTGTAGACAATCGCACTACTGACTGTGTTAGTCCATTTCCACTGTTGATAGACAAATAGAAATGTAAAGAGCAGATAATTAAGAATTCGAATTATTATCACTGAAAATTACAGTCAAATTAAAGGAGCTACTTTATGTGACTAAAAAGCAGTCATGCTAGTATCTTGTAAGAGATTTTTGGATCACGCTGTTGCTTTAAATTGATTTATAGTATTTGAATTGATGGGGAGCAACTAACATGTAAATTGCGATATAAAAACAGGGTTGCTCTTGTACATTTTGCTTTGCTTCTTTCCTTCGTCTTGTGCGTGTATACATCTCAATGAGCACGTATCCTGACGTTGTATGTACACTGTATAACTTTTAGGTCGCCGCGCAAATATTGACTTGGCCGAATTTTTGTCAAAATTCTCTTTACAATATTTTCAGCTTGCAAAGAACTGGCCGTTAGTTACACCGCAATGTAATTTGAATTCTACAGTTATTGTAGAAACGATTTTGTTAATGAAATGAAAATAAGTGTTTATGTTTAATTTTTTTTGGCGGCACTCCGAAACAGACTGTGATTTGGTGGAGTGTTATTGTTTGTATATATTTTTAGAGCGGGAGAGTAAAATTACTTTTTAAAGAAATAATGTTTAACTTAACTTTTATTATATTATCAAATCTATTCATTCAGATATCCACGTGTCAATAATATTAACACTCACTATTGACCGGAAAACATTTAAAGACTTTGATATTTTATGCTTTGAAAGCAATATATCAGCAATAGTTTAAAATGTTAAAAAAACAAGTCACCAAAAAAAAACACTTTCGTAAATTACAACAGCTTGCATTTTAAGGTCCTTTTTCACTTGAACCCAAGCTCAAACCACCGACAAACACCAATTCGTCCTCACCCCGTAATATAATTTCCCTTCCGAAATAACCTCAAACATTTTCCTCATTGCATTTTAAATGAAAAAACCCCAGCGAATGCACACGAAGATTAGCGAAACCGTCTGAATTACTGATGGCAGACCCACGTCGAATGGTATTAGCTCCCGGGACAATGTACAACATTCGCTAAATTATTACCTTGTCACATGCAGCCGGCCTTAAAAATGTACCAATTTAGAATGGACTGCGTTTTTCAAGCTCTATATTAAAGTGGAGCGAAAATTTGGTTGAAATTTATGTGAATTTTCCAGTTAGATAATTGGTACAGTAATTAGTTTTGAGTATGTAGATGAAGTTTAGTTTTTGTAGCGATTAAAAACGCTTTTTTATATAAGAGCTTAGGTTTTTAATAAGCGGTAGTGAAATTATTTTATGCAGATATTTTTAATTTTTGCAATTTACTCAGATTAAACACACATTGAATTAAACCACAAAGGCTACTTTCCAACTTAAGTTATTTATCGGTTTGCCACAATCGCTACTTATTTATATGGACACTGAACGAGCACTTCAGTACTTCCAAAAAATATCGAATAAGTAAAAATGTTATGCAACTTTAACAATACAGTTACAATGGGGACAAACTAACATGGAATAAAGGTTGAGAACAACAGATAACCCAGAAATACTTTATATTCCTTCATAATCTTAAACAAACAACCGCAAGAAGTAAAGAAAATCTGTTCTCCGAAAGGCAACTCCTTTTAAACTCTCACACACATAAATATAAATCAAATTTTCGACATACGTACAAGCCACGGTTGCTTGTGACAATTTCATCCAGTTGCTAGCAAAGATAAATTCCTCTTTCGGCGAATTAAATTCATTTGTTGATAAATGTGTGATGTAAGCCAAGGCTTCTCGTAGGCCTCTATAAATTTTCACATGACTTTTCTGGTTTACGTTTGTATTCTTTGGTGTATGAATTGATGTTTGGATTTCTTTTTTGTTATGATTTTTTTATTGTATGCATTTTATTACAGGTTGTTGTTAGGTTGGAATTACGTTGTTAGATTAGATGGTAAAATATATTTTGGCACATTACACACTGTCATGATACTTATTAAAAAATACAACCAAATATATAAAAGTTACGTAAAATACTAAATTGCGAAATCACTCAGGTTTGCTAAACACATATTCGGTTCGGCATTAATCTGCCTAGGTGGGCGACAAAACCGAATATGTGAAAACCTTAGCAAGCCTTATTCATTTTTGCGATAACAGACATTACTATGGTCATATTAATTATAACACATCTGACAACCAGTCTTACTGAAGGATACCGTGTTATATCCCAGGTAACTGGGCTGTGGGGGTCAGATAGGCTCAGTCGCTCCATGTAAAACACTGGTATTCAGCTGCATCCGGTGAGACTGAAAGCCGACTCCAACATAGTTTGGAAAAAAGGCTAAGCTGACATCAAAATATGATCTTTGAATATAATAGTTTAGACAGAAGCTCATGACACGCTACGGCGTAACACACAGTCATTGTGACGTGCGTGTACGAGAAAAATGTTGCCTTTACCCTACCCGGCGTGAACTGTTGTTTACACATACGCGTATACGTGTGCAAACATGCAAGCTGTCCACTTACACCACTCCATAAATATTTTCAACTTGTGTGCAATGAATACTGTCCCTTTAAAAGTATTGAGAATATTTTTTGTACTGTTGAGGGGTGTGCAAATATTGGTAATTTAATGTGCTTAAAGAACGTGTCAAATGCAAATTTCTAGACCGGTGTCTGATAATGGGGCATTCAAAATCTGTTCACCTTTTTCTTGTTAGAAGAAGAAGAAGGAGTGGCTGTTTTATGTTTCCATTAACCCGCTCTCTCCCGTCGACGGACAAAGGTTTACCCAAAACTTATAAGACTTTTTTTGATCACCAACTTTTTATACTTCCCTCTAAATACAGGTTTCTTTAGTGACTAGGTACTAATTAAGAAAATCAAGGTCGTAAAAGATTCTACTTATTATGCTGTCATAATAAGTAGAAAACTAAATATCATTATCCCTTTTATTTAAGATTTAAAATATGCAGTAAACAGAGGTGTAATTATCTACTACAATCGGCTTGTTATATTATCGATAAAATTAGCACAAAACCTTAGTATATTTTTAATGTCAGAGTCTCGATACTCGTTGTTATCGTACTGTAGCGCGATGAATTGAAATTTAAAAATTACTGAACTGTTAGGTCCTGTGGCACCCGCTACCAACGCTAATCTGTGCCTCGATTCTCTACTACTATCGACTACCGACAACCGAACTGTCATCGAGAAATTTTGTATGAAAATCTGATCAGCGCCTCTGACGGGTGTCGTAGGAAACATTTTGGCAGTACATTCTAAATGTCAAAATTCGATAGCTAGCCGGTTGTCGGTAGTCGATAGTGGTAGAGAATCGAGGTACAGGTTTTCACACTACATTTTTCACAAGCTAATCGGTTATAGCTAGCCGGTTGTCGATAGTCGATACTAGTAATGTATCACACTACAGGGGCGATGATACTTTTATGGCTATTGCAGTCACCCAGTCGTGTTTAATTATCATAATTAAGTCGTAAATGACGTCATTCAGATTTCAATTAGCGTATTGCATGCCACTAATAAATAATAAAAGTGATATTCAAAATTATTGAATTATGCAGAGCGTTTTGTTCATCTCGATCACGTTTTAATTGCAATACACTAGTTAAAAATATATTAGTAGCAAACAGTGTGACCGGCTGCTGATCATGATTCAAGGTTTGATCCCAGAGCTAGGCAAAGTCCAACTAGTCTCTTTTAATTTATACCAGCTGACCCGCGCAATTTCGCTTGCGTCACTTAAGAGAGAATGGGACATAATTTTCCCCGTTTGTAACATTTTTCGTTGCGGACTAGTAGTTCCTGTGATTAGCGCGTTTAAACAAACAAACTCTTCAGCTTTATAATATAAGTAAGATTTAATATTTAAAATTTAAAAACATTGAGGAGCATAACTGCATACATTATTGAATAATGTGTAAAAATAATTATATTAATTACAATGCTCACTGGTTCTCAGATGGCTTAACAAATTTCAGAATAAATCAGGCTTTAGCAGAAAAATATTAATTTTAAACATGTTGACCATGTCGTTTCGTAATTTAAATGTTAATTTATTATATGAACGAATATGAGAATAATTTATGTCCTTATTTCAATGATAGCTGTTTAATTTTAAAATGAATCCTTTGGCTTTTATTAAATGAAAGAGCATGTCATACCAATATACCAGTTAAGTGGGAATGTTGATATATGTATAGAGAATTGAACATTTTGCAGTCATATGTTATTTGTGTTCAACATCATTTAGATTTAGGAGGTGTTAAATAATGATTTAATGTTTGTCCAATATTATGAAACAGTAAATATCGCCTTCATTCTCTCAATTCAACGTTGTCTCGTGTTTCATAAAATTCGGAAGGTTTATACATATGTATATTCTTCCGGATATAAGATCCTTATGATTACATCAAAATAAAGAATATACATTTCAAAAAAATGTATTTCAAACTCACACGAAAAAAGCCGTAGTCTAAAGCTAAAAGCCATACTATAAATTGTGTATCGTTTTTATTATACATGAATATTTTCTCTCAACACCATCCACTGACTGAATTGAAAGACATAATAATATATCTACTTTCAAAACAATATCGTCTGTACATTACATAAAATCAAATAATACTATCATCAATTTTGACATCAATATCTCCGGAACACATCCCTCGTCACTCGCACAATGTATTGACACGATTTCTATTTTCGTATAACGTTTATAGGTCCATTAATTAGCAGTAAAATCGTTTAATTTGTTTGCGGGAGAGCTTTACGAGCAAACGATTACAACATTAATGATACTCCTGAGGTCAGATGTGATACACGACCTCCTTTTTCTGTTTGGTTTTCTTTTTCGTTAATGGGTTATTTAGTTGTGGTTTTCATGTTGTGTTTTTGGGTTTTCCGTAAAGGTAAACATCTCTATCAAGCCCTGACCCTATGGATCATAATTATGTTAACGGAAATCAGCAGGAATTCCTTACAAAATATATATTATCTAGCAAGGGAAATGTAAATTACAGTCTCACAAAAGTTATTCTAAAAGGTGTCGACAGGATTATTGAAAACTTTTAAATTTGTGATTCTCATTATTGAGGCTGACCTCCAGGCTACACAAGAGAATATTATAACGAAAAAAAAGTTACAACAGTATTTTGCCCGGTTGTAATCGCACACACACAATATGGTGCCAATAGATGCACTCACTATCGCTCAATATAAAGTAGCAATCAGTACCTCGATTCTCTACTACTATCGACTACCGACAACCGGCTAGCTATCGAAATTTTGACATTTAGAATGTACTGCCAAAATGTTTCCTACGACACCCATCAGAGGCGCTGATCAGATTTGCATACAAAATTTCTCGATGACAATTCGGTTGTCGGTAGTCGATAGTAGTAGAGAATTGAGGCACAGTTCGTAAGTAAAATCAATCTAAGGTAACAGCTACATTCCTTATTGAGAACTACAACGTATTCCCCACAGAATACTTATAAAACTTGACGAGTTTTTTCATTAGTTCCCACAGACACAGAGCTCGAGATGGATCGCCCCATTCGTCTCCATACTGGGCATTTTCTTTAATTTTGTCCAGCAACTATTGCGATCCGAACCACTATTTGTTACTTTATCAATGTCACGTAGCCCTAGGAATCTATTCTTCGTTTCAACCGTTGTGTGACTTTCCTTAGGGATTTCTAAGGAAATATAAAAGGTTTGCCGAATGTCTCCCTGAAAGGATACGTATGCAAAGTAATCGAAATTGTATTTTTTTGGGAATGGGCGAAAGTAATATTGGTTAGATTTTTAGATTAATACGTTTTGTTAGGACCAGTTTCCAGATAGGTCAGTCTATGGACACAAATTAGCACATTTTAAATAACTCTCAAGAAACTGTGGCTAATAATCAGATAAGTTTAGTTTTATTTTACAGACTAAGTTAACATATTATGTAGCTTTTTCTGATTACTTGTGAAGAAAATCAAAGGAATCCGTTGCGGTGTTTTAATGTAATGCATTTATAGGTCGAAATCACACCGGTAATATCCTTTTATAAATATTGTGATGCACGTAGGAATTGACTCATCTCATCTTAGGAACGAATCTACTTATTTTTTCCATTATAGAATATAGGCGGCTGGAATACCAAAAAAAATATCTCTAATGGTTCTACTTCATATTCAAAATCAACCATTTCTGTGAATTTCCATTTATACTAGGTGATAGCTACAAAACTTATTTATATTTACAAATAAAATCAGTAGCAAATATTGAAGGCGTTATAATAATATGATTGGGTGAAACATGTTGAGATGTCAACGTACTTGTAATCATATCAGTATTGGGAAATGTACGCACGTGACATATTTTTGTTAAAAAGGATTGATAGCTTCTTGTTGCTTTGCTTAGACGCGCCTATGTACTGTGTAAAGGAAACGAAATATATTTCCTAAAGATATTAAGAATATTTGTATATAGGAGAAATTTTGATGATATGATGAAAATATTAAAGATTGGTTGCTAAGAAAAAAATATTTATTTATAATCAGTATGTCTCTTTTATATCTCGGGACTACAGAGTCCCGGACATTTGGAAGGCTTGCGTGGGGCCGAAGCCAACACGTAGAGGCCCTTTTTAGACGGCTTTAATCTGTCATAATCAGTATTATTATTATCAAGAATCTGTGTAAGACCCTGAATGTTATATAGTTTTTTTGCTGTAATGTAATGTAAATATTTTCAGATTCATAATATTCATATGGAAATCTATTCAGCTTTTAAACATGTATATAGAAGTAGATCACTATATAGAAATATGTATGTAACGTGTTGTTAAATAGCAAAATAAGCTTCGGTTAATAATTATGTAACGTTCACAGATTCTAAAGCTATTCAGTACATTATAACTCATCTTAGCAACCTCTAGTTACAGTAGTTTCTTGAGCAATAAAGCTATCAAACAATAATTATTATTCTGATATACGAGATACTACGACAATAAAATAAGTTTGAAACTAGGCAAGTTAGATACAATACTATGTATTGTCTCAGAGTGTGAGTGAAGAAACTTGTATACAATTTCTTAGTTATAACTTTATAAGTTACATGACTTCATGGTACAATACACTTAATACTATAACTTCACTAATTTACAAGTACTTCAATACGCTTTTCTACATAGCGTCGTTGCGAGTTTTTGGAGGTTGCGACAATGACGTGTTTGTATAAACCAATATCTAAATATATAAAACTCAAAGGTGACTGACTGATTGACTGACCGACATAGTGATCTATCAACGCACAGCAAAAACAACTGGACGAATCAGGCTGAAATTTTGCGTGCAGGTAGATGTTATGACGTAGGCATCCGTTAAGAAGGATTTTGGTCAATTCATAAAGTGACTTTAACTAGTTGTTAAATTATCTGATTGACATAACATAATCTAATTCTGTTTGAAAATACTTGATAGGATCGATACAATTGTCGAACACTGACATCTGTATCATGGAACGATCCGTTACTTTCTAATGAAGTAGAAGAGAAGGATTCTGACGCCCTAAACCTGTGTGTACAAGTCCATCTTTTAGATACATATGTATGTGTAAAGTTCTCAATGAATAAATAACTATCCAAGCCCACGCTGTCTTGAGAACACATTTCCTCAATTATTTCGTTCTACTTTACACCATTCTTAAGAAAATTACACCAATAAATAAACCACTAATAGAATTACAAGGTGCAGCGACTGCGTGACTTGTTTCTATAAAGTGCTGATTTATCCTCAATAAGGCTGCAGGAGCATCTTCAACATTAACTAGATTAAAAACATAACACGAATAAAATAGATAAAACTTGGTATTTATCGACGTATCCTTACGAATAACGATCAGGATACCATGAAATACTGACATCAGATTGTATTTTGTGATACCCGCGTTTTCCGGAAGCGTTTGCTTTCTTTTTAGATAGTAAAGGACTTTCTGAGAATGGATCTTGTTTGAAAGAGAATAAAATTTCACTTTGTTTGATCCGAGATTTGAACTCTTTTCTGATGATAAAACAGTGGGGTTGAGGATCCTTCGTACAGAATTTAGAGTAATAAAAATAAAACGCGTTATTTTTTTTACTTAAATTCAATATTTACGAGATGTAAAGTAAACTACGACTTTTTTATATGAATACCCCGATATGTATGTTTTTAATAATAACAATATACATATGAAATAAAGAACATTTTGTTCAGTCCAACATTTACTCTCATAATATTGTAACTAAAATTTAATTTGCTATATAAGCCCGTTGTGTTTGGCTAATGAGGTGCAATATGTTTAAATGGGGTTTTGTAGTTCCTGAATGGAATTTTCAGAGATACGCTCCCTTCTAGGAAACAGTTACAAGCCAACAGAATGGTTGTATTTCCTGAAACTTTCAGTTAACAGGATCATTACAATTTTGCAACGTTTTGAAATTAATGCATACCCTTAATTTGGATAAAGATGGTTTACTTTGCTTGCATAATTGACTTTATACACTTGGAATGCTTGGTTTGAGATTTAGATAAATTCTATTGCTTGGTATGCTGTAACTTTGGAGTATTGCTGCTTTTCTTGAAATTTTTATACATGAGTTAGTTTTAAGAAATTCTATGTCAATATCGTGCTTATAAGGTTCATTTGAACGATGGATGGAAATTCGAAGCAAAACTAATCCGGCTAAATATAAAATTGTCATCGTATTTTTTGGTATTTAATAGAAAAGAAATTAAGTTAATTCGAAATATTTCTGAAGCAGTACTTTCTATACGGCATGAGTACATATTATTTCTGCAAGTGTTACACTATGGTTTCGTAATATTCTATCAAATCGACATGAAATAAACCCAATACATTCCCATAGAACCTTCCTAGTTCCCATGAAACTGATAGCCTTTTCAAATGAGGACAATAAGAGAGCATAACCTCAAAATAAGGTGCTATATACATTGATAGCTTCGGTTATTACTTTAGATATCCAATATGGAGGGCAGTTTTCAATTCGGCAAATCTATGAACACGGAAACACAACTGTTTCATATTTTTTATTGATGTTTGTATCGGGATTATAAGAGTGTGTTCATAGCGCTGTAAAAATATTAGAAGTATTTTTTTTCGGTTTGCATTTACAAATTTCTGACACATTCTGCTATTATGATCAAGTTGGATAAAACTTGTTTTAAATTTCTTAAAGCTGATTGTGTGTTTATAAAATAACGTCTACGAAATATTCTTAAAGCTATAATAAAAAAAATGTCTTTATATAGTCCAAAAACTTAGTACAGGGCCTTGTATGCAGAGTTCGTTGTTGAAAGAGACTAAAAATTCAGAATGTAGAACATCATCATCCCACGGGCTTATGCAGTTGTCGGTGGCCTATTGGGCCACATAAAAAAGTTGCTATTTTGGAAGTTCCCAGTATTATTAATTATTATGTAAATAAATTATCCATGCCAAGGCACTCGACTTAGATGTCGGATTGTAGTTGGTTGTTCCACCACTTTCAAAGGGAATTAAAGCTTGCAAAGCAACTAATTCATTGTAATCACATAATATTATAACATTTTATAAATTCAATTGAGTAATTCAAAATTTTCTTTGAGTCTAAATTCCTTTATGCTGTGTAATACCGTTTACCAGTATCTCGGGCTTCTATTTCATTCAAATACCTACCATGTGACCGTATCCTAACGTGAACTGCAGATAAACCTCGCACAATCCGTATGCCGGCCGGCCAGTATTACCGATATGAAACTCGACTGAATGAAATCGTTACATGTATTGCAACTGCGCTATTGTACACTCGGCTAAGCGCAACTCTCATATATATTTTATGGCTTACGATTTGCGTAAAATATTTTTTTTTATCACACGTTTTTATAACTTTGTGTTTAATGAAAAATATGAAATACAGTTTCAATCAAAGTAGTGATTGTAGTTTGGTCTCTGCTTTTATTGGAATAAAGATTTTATTTATGTAGCTATGTATGTAACTACGTGGTACGTATCGTCTTGTGGATAAACTTTTTGTAAAAGAAGTTATACTAAATAGTTATATACTGTTTAAAATAAAGTACTAACATTGCTTTTATGAACTAGAAATGCAAGTAACAGAAAAGACCGATAAATATAATATATGTTCCTAAAGAACATCGTGCTACGTGCTACACACAGTTTGAGACGTTCAACAATATTCTAAAACAGAATTCTAGATAAGCACCGTAAACGTTTCAATTAGGATTCAATTGTGTTGAGCCAAATAGTTGCTGGCTCCAAGATTATGGACAATTATTTATCACTATTGGCAATCGACTACTGAGAAGAAGTACTCAAGAAATTTCAATCTAATCAGCGCTTCAAGCGGGCACCATGGGAACTATTTTTACAGTTCATTTTCAATGTCAAATTCCTATACTCGATATGACCGATTGTACTGAATCGCACTACAGATCTTTTCTTAGTAATAGAGCACATTTTACATCATAATAGCTTCCAATTTCACAAACAAAGTTGCCCAAACCAACCTTCAGTATGTAAACCTGAACCGCAGTTGTCAAACCCTTAGTTCTGCGCATCGCTATTAAGATAACAACGGTTAGAAACGATACACGTAATAACGTTCTAAGTGATTGTGGATAGCGGTGCGTGGAAACGTTTGGGACGAGACGATTCTGCCCTAATGGGACCGAACGGAAGGGGAGATGCGGTTTTGTGTTAAAAATAATCCGTGGTTGAGGTTTTTAGGGTGTACGATTGTTTGAATTTAAGATACGATTTTGAACCACAATGATTTTTTAGTGACTGGGCAAATTATTTATGAATAGGTAAGGTTAAAGGTAGACAATTAAACAGTACTAGACAACGGAATGACTTATGAATTCTTTTTAAGGTGAACCTGCATAGATTTCTGATTTTATATAAATACTAGCTGACTCGCGCAACTTCGCTTGCGTCCAATAAAAGAGAATGGGTGAAACTTTTCCCCGTTTTTGTTACGTTAATTACTGGTACTCTGCTCCTTTTGGTCGTAGCGTGATGATATATAGCCTATGTCCTTTCTTGGGTATCAAAATATCTCCATACCAAATTTCATGCAAATTAGTTCAGTAGTTTAGGCGTGATTAAGTAGCAGACAGACAGACAGACAGACAGAGTTACTTTCGAATTAATAATATTAGTATGGATAGTCTTCTTAATACAATTAACGTTAAAAAATATATGTCCATAAGAACAACAAATCAGGTTTTATAATTACAACCCAACATCTTAAAAAATTGTTCAGACAAAATATTTCAGAAATCGTATCTGAATAAAAAGATGAATAGACCCTAAATTAAATTTTGGCGTGACTGAAATATTCATAATCCATTACGATTAAGTTTGTCGTAACATGTAAAAGTCATCAAAATTTACACGGTGTATTATTTCCATTTACACTAAAATTGCACAGCCCTTTTAACGTCGGCTAAAAATTAAGAGTTCCGTCATTATGAATACAAATGAGAATATCTATTTAATTTATGATAGATCTACTTTTTTATTGGAAGCATTACATACAGTCAATCGTCTAAAGCTAGCTGCACACATATTCGGTTCGGCAATATCGATATTGAGCAACAAAACCCACTCACTTGTTCGGCTTGTGCCGATCGGGTACATCGACACAAATTTGGTTTTGCTACCCGACTAGGCCGATTAATGCCGAGCTGAATATATGTGTAGCAAGCCTGTTTCCAATGCAACGTGGCTGCAACGTCAGGTTACGAAAAAAGAAAATTAAAGTATTATATGAAACTTTGTTTCTTAAGACCCGTTTGGCGTTTTTGTTTTACGCACTATACGAAAAAAAATTTTATTTTCCAGAAAAGTAATACCTAATTTTATTAGAAACCGGCCAAGTGCGAGTTGGATGAAGGGTTACGTTCCAAAAAATACGTTTAAAAACACGTTTATTAAGTATAAGGGAATCCCCATATATTTAAAAAAATAATTAGTATGTATTTGATGTTATAGTAGCAACGGCACAAAATTTCAGCTTCTCGGTTTGCGGTTTACGAGATACATCCTGGTGACAGTCGGACAGACGGACAGACAGCGGAGACTTAGTAATAGGGTTCCGTTTTTAAAATTTAGTACGGAACCCTAAAAATGGGTATAAATTCCACAAACCGGCGGAACGCAAATAACGTTTTTTCATTGCTTTTAATAAATTAATATTTTCCTTGGGATTACGGTGATTTATTGCGTATTTTTCAATCAAAATAACTCAGATTCCGTGAAAAATCAAACGCTGCGGCCCAAAGCAATTAACGAGAATTTCAACCGTGAACCATATACTATAACACAATAAATAATATCTACCAATATTTCCACTTATTTTTTCTTTCTTATTTTTTCTTAACACAATGTAAGTTAGTCTAACACAATATGTTTTGTAATAGCCTTGGAGCAATACATGGGTTTACGCTGTAATTTGTCAAAATACTAAAATGTTCTCATATCTTACAGCGTACCTTAGAAAACAACGTATATGTATAAAACCATTAACAAGAGAAAACCCATCCTTTATAATAATATTTTAATACCTACTATTGAGATGTATTTTACAACCCTTTTTTTTTTAAATAACTTGCATTTATATTGTTCTAAGAGGAATATAAATAAAATATACCACGTAAGAAGAGACGAAAGGTCCCCAACCTGCACTTGTCCAGTTTGGTAAAATGAGCCCGTGACCACGGTCGATGTAAGTCGATCGAAACGTCGGGTGAACAAACATGGTATTCTAACCTTTAATTTTCAATCGCGTTAAAGACCCGTTTCATTATAATATTACGCGTACAAGTCGCTAGAGTTTAAAATCGTTATTTGGTAAAATCAAGGTTTTACCAAGGGGTTGAGGCTTCAGTCATCATTTCGGAAATCATCGTCAGTAGAACAGTAATAGATTGAATTCATTTATTTTTACCAACCCAAAAATGTGCAGTTTTAACGAGCGTATGAAATCACGAACTGTTTTAACTACTAAAATAAACAGTGTTGTATGAATAACATTTCACATCAAATTTTTTAAGTGTTATGTCACAAAAAAAACATAATTCCTTCCACGAAAATCTCTGGACGGTATATTCTACCGAGCTGTTATCGGTACAAATGCAGTTTTCACATTGTGACGTACTTGATTTACTCCCTACTCAGATAGATTTACGACAAGACTCAGAAAACGTCCAAGTGCTTGTGAAAATACCGCTCTTTATTTTAATTTTGTGTTAAAAAGGAGCATGAAAATGAAATTTAAAACCCAGCGATGGTGGAATTCGCCGGTTGCATTAAATGCGAGTGCTCCTAAAATAAGATTATATATTATTTCAAAGAAAATCCATGACGTCGCTTTGTTATATCACATTTTGTTATTAAGTAACAAAAATAGAAAATAAATCTGTGATTAATCAGTAGCGCGATTCTCTATTACTATCGACTATTGAGAATCGGCTAGCTATCTAATTATTCTGTATAAAACACTAATCAGCGCCTCTAACGGGAGCCGTAAGAACTGTTTATGCAGTACATTATAAATGTCAAGCTCTCGGTACTTAATAGTAAATGTAGATAATCGCGGCACTAGATGAATTTGTTTTGTTGTACAAGAACGAAAAACAACGACATGTTTAATAACAATGATTGCAACATTACAACTCAACTTCAACAAATCTTCATTTAATCTATTTTCCATTCGAAGCATTTTTAAATGTTCGCGCCAACAACGGGGGTAGCAACCCTCTGTAGACAGCGTCATAATTTTAATTAAAGGTGTAACGCAGCCAACCGTTACCGTTAAATATTAGTTACCGATTGCATCGCACGAAACTTTCCAAATAGCACCACCGGGTGATTATTTATTCAATTTATCGATAAACAATTTCAAACTTCTCGTTTTGCTTGCTTTTGTTACTAAAAGTGCTAAACGAAAACTAAATACAGTAATGAAAATTAATGGTGTTTGCTGATTTTCAACTGCTTTTCAGTTTTTTTGCTATAATTTATGTTAATGATGGAACTTTGTCTCAGGGTGCAATAGTGAGTTTGAACGATAGTGGACGCTATGTGTTCTCGAAAATAAACCAAAATAAATAAGTAACTGATTGACTGACTGCCTGTGTAGTGCGGTCGGTAGTGTACGCGACTGCCATGCATAAGTCTCGGGTTTGATTCCTGGGTGTTTCTAAATTACATAAAAACATTTCCTCACAGTATTACTTAGGACTAACACTGTTTACTGCAAAACATGTATTTCATGTATCTCTGCCCAATCCTTCGGGTATAGCAGTGTAGTATTATGTATGTTATGTAGTATGTATAATAAGATTACGAAAATAATAATTATTATTTATTAGTTTCTATAGTTTCATAGAAAGTTAAGAATGTGTTTATATAATACTTAATGTATAATTTTTTTCTTATAGAAAGGTGTGTTGTATGCATCGTAGTATCTTCGTGGTTTTCTATCGCCGGGCTTAGCTTTGAGGACGACTCTTTCTAACGTTGCTACGCATTTTGCTGTGGAAAGACTGTAACAAAGAAATAAGTTAATAATCTACATATTTCCATTAATGTGTACCTATTTGAGTTAAGATTATATTCTGTGATACATTCTGCAACGTCAAAGATTCCTCATGTGATCCTCAATTTTTAGAGAAACCTAAAATAATAGCGTATTTCACTGGGTTAACGAAAAATTATTAAACTTTTTATTTTAATAGGTTCATCAAAATACTTATTAATTGCTCATGCACGCATTCATTTGATATTTCATAAAATGTAGGTAGCTGATTCGATTGATAGTCAACTTCCCCCTTTGAGGATCCTTAATGACACAGAAATTATTTATATAGAACATTATTTTTAGAAAAATAGAAAGGTAAATTAATAAATAAAGTACTTATATGTAGCAAGCTATAAATTTATTTCGCCGCTAAAATTGTCACCGTTCGCTATTTTAACACATGTGAGTGAAAGCCTACTTTTTACAGCGAAATTGTGTCATGTGTTTATTACAAATTGTGTCAAACTTTGTAAAATTAAATTAAAAAGTTTGACGGTAGTTTGCTTTTGGGACGTGAAAAAAATTAAAAAGTTTTAATTGGCAATTCGGCACCCGTATGTTGAGAGGCACTTATGTAACCGTAGTGACATAATTCATTATATTTTTATTCGATTTAGTCCATGTATGACGTTGAGAGAAGTCATTAACACGGTAACGAAATTCTAATACAGTATTAAGTATGTTTAATATTTAAAATGTAGGCGCCCATAGCCAGTTGCGCTCACCGGGCGGTAAACGATTTGTGGGTTAAACAACCATTGGCGCGGTCATTCCATAGATGGGTGACCGCATAGTGGTATTTGAACTGGGCGTCTCCGTGTTTCGGAGGGCACGTTAAAAGTCGGTCCCGGTTGTTGTCTATTAAGATAACAGTGGTTAAGCCACGTCAAAGGCCTCTCGGGCGGCTTGAACAACTTTGACACTAGGTTGACCACTAACCATACGATAAACAAAACATTTAAAATGTTTAATTAATATTTTACTAGCTTAAAGGATAATGATTTATTTATCACTTGTTCCGACAATGAAGGAAATCATCGTGATTCAACCTTCCATGTCTGAGAGTTTCTTTGGTACAGTTTTTGAAGCAATGTAAAGTGCCCACACTTGACCAGCGTGGTGGACTCAAGGCCTAACTCCTCCCTAATTACAGGAGGGGCCTTGCCCAGCAGTAGGCATTAATGGGTTGGATTTATTATTATTTATTTTTTTATAAAAGCAACAGATTTTATATATCTTAATTATTTAATTTTTTAAGTAATAATCTATTTTAACAACTTAAAAACATTTTTAATTTATTGAATTAAAAATGTTTTTTACAAACCTTATCGGCACGATGTTAAAATCGCGAAAGCTGGATATATTTTCGTTACTCATATCCATGCTTTGTACTCCAATCTGAAAACAATAAACGAAAAACAAATATGTTATTAAATACCGGTACGAGGAAGCAATACCGTCGTTTTCCAACACAATACATATCAAGTCTTTACAAGAAGAAGCAATCAAAAAACTAAAGTTTGTATATGTTCTATATGAATGATAATAATCTTTATTATAATACCGATGATTATAAGTCTTAAGTCAAAATATGTCCTCACATCACTTTCTACAGACAAATCTATGAAGTAAACAGCCACCTCTCAAAAACCACAAGCATTATTTCTCATCATTTCTAACAATTTACTTCAAACTATCAAGTAAATCATTCTTAAAGTGAATCTTAACATTAATTGATGCAGACTTTTAATGCACGCTTAGTCATAACTGTTAGCTGAAAGTCGTAATGTTGTCATATTACACTCTAAACACAAATCTATGACGAAAACAGCCACACCTCAAAAAGTACCAACATTATTATTCATAATTTCCCTACAATTTACTCAAAATTATTTTTCGTAATTTCCCCATATTCCCCACAATTTACTCAAACTATTAAGTAAAACATTCTTAAAGTTCTCTCAGTATCAGACACAGGGTGACAGTGATAACTGAGACGCGTTACTGTGTTACCTCAGCGCAATGCGGGCTGCACTTACCCGGTAAACATTCCTGTTGAAACTTAATAACGAACTCGGTTGTTTACTATTAGTTGAAATACTCGTTCCTTTTGTGGTGTGGTCTGTAGCGGGATTCTCTATAATCGGAACCATCGAGTATTGAGAGTTTGACATTTAGAATGTACGAAAAAAAAATAGTTAGGTACTACGACGGGGCGGGGATGTGCATATGCTTTTGCAGTTTGAATAATCACGACATGCTTCTCGCTTGCTTTTCACACGCTTGCCTGCACAGACGCATGGTAGCATAAGTACAAACCCCTCATAGTGCCTCCATCAGAAGCACTGTGAGAGCGAGGTCTTAGGGGAGAGCGCAACAGTCGTGAAGATCCCTAAGGCAAGTCCAGTAGTTATCCTTCCCGTGGTTGCTTGCCCTGTTATTGGTCCAGTTCCCTCAGAAATGGATATAACCGAAACTACTGGGCGCCTATCGCAAGGATGCTGAGGTCACACCTTTGCGAGTTCATCATCTTACAGTCAAGATGGTGGACAGAATTGACCTCCTGCGTGTTTGTGCCGTGCGCGGGAACCCGTAAGGAGTGGATGAAAGAATCCTGGGGGTTGAGCTGAATGTCAGCTGCGGCTGGCAGGAGGCAACACGCCTCTTTGGTCTGGATTTCCTCCGACACGGGCGGTCAAGGGCTAGCCACCTGCGATCAAGCGGCTGAAGCATCCGGTCAGACGGTTGCTGGCGAGTTTCCTGGAGTGATGGAGTCGGCAGACGGCGGAGCAGAACCTCTCGCAGGTTGTTGTAACAGGTGAGTTGTTTTTGCACCGTTTAGTCTCGTCGGCGACGCACTTCGGGGAGCTATATCGGTCCGGTAGCCTTGGTGCTATAAAGCATCCCCACATGAGGGCTCCGAGGAGGGTGAGGAGCCGGACTGACGAATCAAAAATCAAACAAAGGTATGGATAATCTCAATAACCAAACCCAATCCAGTGCGAAAGCACCTAATGCGCTAAGCGCAAAGCCAACTGAGGGCGTCAGCGGAGGCGACAGCGACTCGTGTTGCTGGACCGAGGTGTCTCGCAAGAGAACCTGTGGGCCGCCACGACAAGCTGGAGCCAAAGCCAACCCCAAAGTTGGGTCAAGAGCGGAGGGGAAGCCCGAAAGGCAAACCGAACGGGCCACAACAGGCCCGAACGGTGTCGACAAGGCGACCCAACCTCCGGCGTATGAAAGTGCCCCAGGGAGCAGTGGCGGGAGTTTCCAGAGCGGAAGGACCGGGGTGGCCTCTAGGGGCCCCCGTGGGCCACCGACCTCTGACCCCAATACCAAACCCAGAGGCACGCAGGAGGGTCCTAGCGCTTCAGCACAAAGGCGTAATCGTCGGCTGAGGAAGCTGCAGGCGCTCCAGAGCAGCAGCGATGCACCTACCAAACGTGCAAGGGAGGTAAGCGACGGGTCACTAGAGCAAGCCCGGGAGGCCAAAAAGCCAAAAACCCAGGGCTCCTACCGAGACGTCGTTGCAGCCAGCCTCAGGATGGCGGTCATCCTTGAAGGGTATCCTGAAAGGAAGATGACCATCAAGGAAGGACACAAAGTGCAGGACCTGATGTTCGACCGGCTGATGGCAATGACCGGTCCGCCGCCCCTCGTCAACATGGGCAACATCGTGTCCGGGGCACTTTTCTTCACCTGCGCCGATGAGACCTCAGCGAAATGGCTGAAGGAGCTCACCGGCTCAAAGGTAGGTGAGGATAAAACCATAAGGGTAGTGGCAGCAAAAGACCTACCGAAGCCGGTCAAAATGGCCTGGAAATCGCGCGCCGCGTCCGAAAAGGACAACAGGCGGGTGCTGATGCTGGTGGAGAAGATGAACCCGGGCCTGAAAACACAGGAGTGGCGAGTCATCGACACCCAAAATGACGAGTTCACGGTGCGCAGAATCGTCATGATGGACAAGGACTCGGCCGAGTTCATCAAAGCCCGGGACTACAGGCTACCCACCGGCATCGATTTCAGCATATTTAAGCTGCTGGAAGATGCCTCCCCGGTGGCCAGTACTTCAGGGGAGGAGCAACGAGAGCCGCCTGAGGAAGGAGACCCTCCCATCTCAACGACAGTGACGGAGCCTGCGAACCCACCTCAGCGCCCCATGACCCCCGGAGCCCCGCCATCCCCAGTGTCAACCATTGGCACTGAGGACCTTTTTGGGGAAATGCGGAACCTGGCGCTTGAGGAGGACGCTCTCCTAGAACCGTCTCCCGACAGCGAGGCGGGCGGCGACGCATAGTTGCCCCCCCACCTCCTTCCCCAAAATGAGCCCCCAGTCAACCATCAACATGGAGGGTTTAAGGTATGTTCAAATTAACCTACAGCACAACAAGGCGGCTACGGCCCTTCTGGCACGAGCCCTAAAAGGAGGCAAATTCGACATTGCCCTCATACAAGAACCCTACATATATAAAGGGGAAATCAAAGGATTAGACGACACTGGAGGAACAATATGGAACTCCAGAAACTCTAATAACGGTATGAGAACGTGCATATACACCAGGAATGGCGTAAATGCATGGCCTCTGCACGACTTCTGCTACAGGGATCTGACGGCAGTCAAGATCAACACAGGGGGAAAAGATAGCAGCAAAACTATCATCTCTGCCGCTGTCTACCTTCCCTATGAGGAACCTAACCCGATCCCAACACAACTTGAAGGTCTGGTTAACCACAGCATCCAGCACAAGATGGACATCATTATTGGATGCGATGCAAATGCTCACCACGCGATCTGGGGCAGCTCGGACACCAATAGAAGGGGAGAAAAAGTACTGGAATATCTGGTAAGTTCTCCTTTACAATTACTCAACCGAGGAAACAGCCCTACCTTCGTCAATGCGCGGAGAGGTGAGGTAATAGATATAACCCTAGCCACTAACACTGCTAGCAATCATATCGCTAACTGGCATGTATCAAATGAAATCTCGCTTTCAGATCATAGATATATATGCTTTAACTATGGGAGGACTCGCGTAGACACAGCTACGATCAGAAGGAATCCCAAACACACGGACTGGGTTAACTATAGCAAAGATCTAAAGATCTTGCTAGGTGACCCGAAGTGCAAGCTCAATTCTACCCTGGATATAGAACTTGAAGCAGACCGGTTATCGAAAACGATCACACAGGCCTGGACGGATAACTGCCCGGCAAAAGAAATTAAACCCAAAAAAGTCCCTTGGTGGAACAAGGAACTAGAGGCTCTAAAACGTGAAACCAGAATCGCCTTTAATAGAGCTAAGGCCCGAAATGACTACAGTGACTATTCAAAAAAGCTAACTGAATATCACAAAGCTGTAAGGAAAAGCAAGCGCAAATCCTGGACCGATCATTGCGGCCTAATAAGCTCGCTTCCAGAAAGCATGAGACTGACCAAAGCACTATCGCTGGCCAAAGAGAGCCCGCTCACCAGTATCAAAAACAAAGACGGGAAACTCACAGAATCTGGGGAAGAAACGCTACGCATTATGGCTACCGAACACTTCCCAGGTTCAACTATCATCAACATAATGACAGATGAAGATATAACGCATAGCGAAGTAAATCTCATCAAGACGTCAAGGGCTGAATGGAACACAGCCAGGAAAATAGTAGATGGGAACCTTCTGAAATGGGCAATTGACAGCTTCAAGCCCTACAAATCACCAGGACCAGATGGCATATACCCCATACTCCTACAAAAAGGCAGCAATGTGTTAATACCACACTTGGTGCGTATTTACAGAGCATGCCTAGCCTATGGCCATATACCAAAACTATGGTCAAAAGTGAAAGTAGTATACCTGCCCAAACCAGGAAAAACAAACTACGAAGATGTTAGGTCATATCGACCCATCAGCCTTACATCGTTTCTACTTAAAACGATCGAAAAGCTGATTGACAAACATATAAGAGATGGACCTTTAAGATACAATCCACTCCATGTTAGGCAATGTGCTTATCAACAAGGGAAATCGACCGAAACAGCTCTTCATCTAGTGATAGAACGAGCAGAGGCAGCACTGGAAAGCAAAGAAATATGCGTGGCCACCTTTATAGACATAGAAGGGGCCTTCGACAGAACCACCTTCGAAGCTATCCAAGATGCTGCTATAAAACATGGTGTGAACCCAACCATCTGCAGATGGATCGGGAAAATGCTGCAAAACCGAGTTATCAGTTCCACGTTAGCTGGCGATACCATCCACGTCAAAACAACCAGAGGCTGCCCACAGGGAGGGGTGCTGTCACCTCTGCTGTGGAGCCTAGTGGTCGATTCGCTAATGAAAGAACTGAACACAGGGCCATTCTACACGGTAGGTTACGCAGATGACCTAGCCATTATGGTCAACGGAAAAATTCCGACGATCGTCTCGCAGTTGTCACAAGAAGCGATCAAAATAGCAGAAAGATGGAGCAGAGAAAACCACCTATCCATCAACCCTAGTAAAACCACCGCGATGTACTTTACTAGGAAAAGAGACCTCAAAAACTTCAAAAGCCTAAAGATGGCCGGAGAAGAACTACAATGGTCGACACAGGTCAAATACTTAGGACTCATACTGGACAAAGATCTGACCTGGAAAAAACACCAGGAGCATATAACCAACAAATCCTTAAGAATTTTTGGCATGCTCAGGAGGGCCTATGGCAAAACATGGGGACTCCAACCAAAGGTACTATACTGGATCTACACAATGATGATCCTACCCATCATCAAGTATGGAAGTGTAGTATGGTGGCCAAGAACCAATAAAGAGACATGCAAGAAAGCGCTCAGCACAATCCAAAGGGTTGCCTGCATGTCTATAACAGGTGCCTTCAGAACAACACCAACGGCAGCAATGGAAACCCTACTTGGAATCACTCCATTGCACCTTACAGTCCAAAGAGAGGCAATCAATGCGTTGAAAAGACTCAAAGATGCAAACCTCGGGACAAGGAAGATGATGACGTGCAACCATACAAACATGGGCATAAAACCTCATCTAAAAGAGATGCTAGATATGAACTCTGACAAAATACAGACAATACTAGTCACTCACAGAAACTTTAAGATGACGATTCCGACGAGAGAAGAATGGAGTCAAGGTCTCTACACACAAACCAAATCGAGACAGATATGGTACACCGATGGCTCCAAAATGCAGAACGGCACAGGAGCAGGCGTCCACTCGGAGGACTGCAGCATAAGTACTAGCCTAGGCAGATATGCTTCAGTCTTCCAAGCAGAAGTACACGCAATCATCGAATGCACCCAAGAGATTATAAAACGAGATACAAAAAATCGCGACATTTATATACTCAGCGACAGTCAAGCAGCTATTAAAGCTCTTTGCTGTTTTAAGGTCAATTCGGGACTTGTACTGAATTGCATAAAGAACCTGAACAAGGTAGGTCGTACAAACAAAGTTAGGCTAGTTTGGGTACCAGGCCACGCGGGCATAGATGGGAATGAAAAAGCTGATGAACTTGCACGGAAAGGATCAGAATCACTCCCATTAGGTCCAGAACCAATAATTGGACTACCTGATGCGACAGTCAAACTGGCAATAACCAACTTCACCAGGGACCAGCATCTGAAAGAATGGAAAGCCATATCTGGACTAACCCATTCGAAACTGTTCATAAATAACGTCAACAAAAGCTGGTGTAACAACCTAATAAACCTCAGCAAAGACAACATCAAGAAAATACTTGGTGCTTTCACAGGACACTACGGCACGAACTACATGTTAAACAAAATAGGAGCCATAGATGACCCCAAATGCAGGCACTGCAATGAAGAAGCAGAAACCATGAAACACATACTGTGCGAGTGTGATGCTTTAGGAAGGAAAAGAATGGATCTTCTAGGATGCGGTTACCCTAAACCAGAAGACTACAGGCTGCTTCCGGTGGGGTGCATAGCAAAACTGATAAGTTTTGCCCTGCCCCCCAACGTCTAGAGTAGCAAAGGAGGGGGTGACACAAAGGATCAGGAATGGTCGAAGTGTCAGCCAGGCATTAACTGGCACCCCCACCCCTAAGATAAGATAAGATAAGATAGGTACTACGACGCCCGTTAAAGGCGCTCATCAGATTTTCATACAACATTTTTCGATAGCTAGCCGGTTGTCGGTAGTCGATAGTAGACGTTGTCGACTACCGACAACTGGGTAGCTGCCGAATTATTTTTTATGAAAATCTGATCAACGCCTCTAGCGAGTACCTACCATAGAAAACAAATTTGAAGTACATTTTAAATGTCAAACTCTCGGGACTAGATAGTTGCGACTATACAAAATAACACTTCTGTATGCTCCGATTCCAGTACACAGTACTTTAATGAGCATTTTAACGGATAATTATCAGGAAAAGTTAAAAAAACCCGTATCTCAAAAACGTAAACACAGTGAAGAAATATGAATATCTCAAAATATTCTAGTATAATATTAAAAACTAAAAAGAAAAGTGTATTTTTTACCGCAACAAAAATGACGGCGCTCTGCGCTGCACGTATTATTTTGATCTTCATTTCAAAGTAATATTTCATGTGTAATCGTATGCACAAAACTCATGTGCGGTTTTATTATTACTCTTTTTATAACGTGTTTATGTTTCTTGTATTTATATTTTATTTAATATTTACAGAGAAATTGCAATAATATTTTTGCTGTGAAAGCAATACATTTCTAAGTTTCAGTGTTGTTTGCATCAATTGTTTTGTCCGTGGCTGCGTGGATATTTCGTGAAATAACTATATTTAATCTCAAAAAGCTCCTTTATTACAAACATACATAAATGTATACTCGTACCCCAAGGGGGTAGGCAAGGGTTTATTATATTTTTATATAAATCCTCAATTTTAATCCGTGGAAAATGTTTTACATACAGGTTCATTAATTAGGCTAAAAATTTGTCGCTACTAAACTAGTAGTTCTACATCATATTCCGTAATATATTTTTGTACAAAAATGCTTGAAAGTTTTCACTAACGAAGGAGTAAAAAGCAAAATTAACTGCGCAAAGAAAGAAGATCCGTACAAATTGAATAGAAGAATAAAATCTTACAAGAAAATGTGATTGAACATTTTCGAGCATCAATTTAGCTAACTTGTTCACAGACGTCAGAAGAATAGGAAATTATTAAAATATGTAACAAAAAGTTACACTGTTTCCGCCCGGGATCGAACCGGGGGCCTTGTGCGTGTGAAGCACACGTGATAACCACTACACTACGGAAACGTACTACTAAGTGATCGAATTTGCTTTGACTTCAAAGCAAAACTAGATCAACTTTCACTTTAGTCAGTTTAATATTATGTCTTTGTTTGATCAAGGACAATATACGGTTAACAAACGCAGTTGATACTGAATTAAAGTATTAGCACAAATTAAAATAATAAGAAATCTACCAGACTAAAATTACTGTACAGTTAACTTTGAACTAACCGAAAAAAAGGTATCTTGTATCCAATCTTTGAAATAAACCAAAAGCAATAAATTGCCTCTAGGTCCTCTCACAATATACGTATTTTAAAAGTTGTAACCAGCCAAAATATAGTTTTATTCTAGCCTAGCAAAACTATTCTTTGTAAAATTGTTACCCTAAAATCATACCACAAATTATGCTTTTCCACTACAGTTTTCCTACTTTCCACATTTATGCAATTTTTCACAGCATTTCATAGTATTCTAGGCGCCCGAGATTTTATAATGCGTTGCATTTTCTGTTCGGAGAACGAGAGGTCATTAAAATCTACTGGGGCGAGATAATGATAATTAGAGATGTACTCAACCGTGAAGGATTAAATAGTCGATTAAATCGACTATTCGATTTACTTTTTTGGAGTCTCTTTGTAAAAGTTTATCGCGTTTCACATTCTGTTGGCCTATATCTCCATGTGCAATACGAATATAATGTTTTAAATTTGTTTTTTAATTATTTAATTTTACACGAGTGATATCACCATCAGATGCATAATGTAATATAAATCGCAGGATCTTTATTACGTAGGCTTTATGCTTTAAACTAACAAAGAGAAAATACAAAATTTTAATTATTTATAATTTTGTATTTTAATAAACCAGTTGCAAATGGTTTAACACAGATAATTTTAATTACTATTTAGTCGACTAACATTTTCGCAATCGACTAAAACTGCGACTGCGTACAACACTATCGTTAATGATCGGGCTGCAGACATCCCGCCATGAAATTGATACATAACGAATTTTAAATTATAATGGCCGATGGTGAGACCTTCAACACCATTAAGGGCTTCAGTTACAAATTGTGTATTTAATGTTTTCGTACAGCTTTATCGAGCCGCGTTTCGATATAAATTGCGAATAATTTATTGAGGGCTGTGATTGCATCTTATAGTAAAATATAGTCAAGTTTTTTTAAGCTGTAGTTTTTTTTTAATATTGTTTATTGTCTTTTATCTAAATATGAGCAAGCGCTGTGAAAATATTTAGAATACTGATATATTTAATTATAATTTGGGTCACTGGCATAAATTTCAAAATAAATCGTGATTTTTGAAAACAACCTATCACCTACCTCACTTACAGAAGGGCTGATGGGGTTGCTCTTCTGATACTCACAAGATTTCTTAGCATTTTGAACAGCGTTCAAAGCTATAAGGAGTTATACGTGTACATAATAGCACGAGATATCTCATAACTAAAGTAGTGTATGAAAGAACAAAATACATAAATCGATATAATATATCATAATCGAAGCATAAAACAACGTAGAATATTAGCAAAACATACAAAATAATACATTTAGCATCAATCACAGCTATTTATACATACGGGAACGTAGTTTGGCAAGTTTATCTCGAGTTCCGGAGTTACCCAAATGTGTCCCGCTTAACATTTATCAAATGAGATGTATGACTGTTTCCTACAGATATGACAGCCGAAGCTTCTCTAAATCAATTTGTTTGGCAATATTGTTGATATTGGCTTTTACTATAGTTAACATAAGTGCGGTCGTAATATGTTGTGACAACTAAACAAACGTATAGGAAGGGTGGTGTTTGAATTTGTGTTGCGATGCACATCGGTTGTTGAATTTAAAATTATTAATTATAAATATTACTATAAATTTCATCAGTAAACTTTTCTTAAAGATAGACGCTTAATTATAATTTTTAATACAAGCTCATTAAGTGTTGCCAAAAAATGTATATAAAGTTTTTGTTAGAGACGCTGTTCCAATTGCTTTTTATGCATATATTACAACTAAATAAGGAATGCCTTAGTTTAGATATTGAGACATTAATGCTTTTAGGCTAAAATAGTTGTCTCTCAAAATATTAGACTCAATGTCGATTATACACCAAAACATAAATTATTTAGCGATCTAATAACAAAACCATTTAGCAACAATACTACATTAGTCAAAGAAAAACAACAAAACATAACAAGGGAAGTAAAACTTGTAAAAGACCTTGAACAGTCCGAATAAATCACACCACCGGTTAGCTGCTGAAATCTTATAAGTAAACAAATGGCTTACTCCCGACACTCGAATAAGGATTTTATATGGTGGAATTTGAGCTAATTTTAAAACAGTATTTTTCAATTCTAAACTAGCGCATGATCAACCGCTGATTGTTAATGAAATTAATCTGTATAAAAAAACTATCCAATTATGTTTACTTTCAAAAAACTACGTTGTGTAACTTTAGTATGGAATTGAATAGTATAATATTAATATATACCGGAAACTCTTCCATCGATGGACACAGCCGAAAGTACCTACTCAGGATAGAAAATTGAAATTTGGTATGAAGTTTTCTTAGGAAATGTAGAGGAGCACTAAGACAGCTTTTCGGGAAACTCCACCCCGAAGGCGGTGAAAATCTTCGAATTCGAGTGTTAGAAGTAAACCCGCAGATTATTCCCACCACTCAGGATTTAGGAACATGTAATAACCAAAACTTTTCGACGTAGATTTACAGTACCTACCAAAAGAAGTACTAATGAAATGTAAACTTAGAACATAACTTCAGTACCTCGATTCTCTACCACTATCGACTACCGACAACCGGCTAGCTATCGACATTTGACATTTATAATGTACTGCCAAAAAGTTTCCTACGACACCCGTCAGAGGCGCTGATCAGATTTTCATACAACATTTCTCGATGACAGTTCGGTTGTTGGTAGTCGATAGTAGTAGAGAATCGAGCTACAGTTCTAACTAATGCATGCACGTTGTACAATGTACAGTTTCGGTAACACTTATCTCTGGTAGCGTAAAACTTGAGTTATGGATAGCGTAGTGCTTTAGCTCGTAAGCTACAGTTACAAAACCTGCTCTCCCGTGTATTTTAGTCGCATTTGAACTAGTGTGATAAATTTAATAAACGTTTCGTGCAGCGAAATTTGCATGTTTGAATTTAGTTTTTTGATAAGTAATATTTTGGCAAAATGTGCTGCTTATTTAATGCTGTTTGATGGGATAGGAGACTCGTGTTTTGCAAAATGAAATGGTATAAAACATAGTCCACCACTTTGACTATGCTTAACAAAATTGAGTAAGAGGTTGGAATAATCTTAAATTCGTTAAAATTAGCACTCTTTGGATAAAAAACACATATAGTAACTAGCTTGTGGTAGTAAAAACTAAAATCGGCAAGTAAAGCCAACGAAATATTCATATAGATTTTTGTAATAAAATTCTACATCGAGCGATGCACAAAATTAAATTATATTATTTCAAACAGTCATAATAAACTTAAGTATTAATTACGCTTAATCCTTTACTCTTTAAAAGTACAACATTTCAGCTCAAAACAGTTTCTCTCTTCCCACGACACCAACACAGGACGCTATAAATCTATTTTAGTCGGGAAATCTTCACGGATATTTAGTTCCAAATTGTGCTAATATTATACCGTAGTACTTAATTTATTAATATTTTTCTTCCTCGAAGACCTTGATGTCTCAACTTGGATGATTTATTACAGCATTAGATATTATTTTTGGATACAAATTCAAGGCTAGATAATATAATTGATCGTCCAAAGTCCAGATTTTTGCTTCATTTACCTAAGTTTTTGCATACTTTTGTTGTTCTTGAATAGATTATGAATGAAGATTTATAGAGGCGTTGAAGAGATCGGAGTTTTCTTCAATGTTGAATTGAAATCTATTGGCTGTTATGTGTTTTGTCATGATAACAAAAGTTTTCTTGCTGATTTAGTAACAAATTTAAGTCATTTTATCCTTCTATTTCAGTATTTACTATACGTTATACGAACGTATAGTCAATCGAGTAATTTTTAAAAAAATATAATTACCTATTTTTAGTTAGTAAACAGTAAAAAAACAACCCGAACAAAAAACCAAAAACATTTATCACTTCCATTATCAAGATATAACTAAAAAAGTGATCCTGTTTCCGCCCGGGATCGAACCGGGGGCCTTGTGCGTGTGAAGCACACGTGATAACCACTACACTACGGAAACACATACTAATCTGCGCTTAATTCGCGTGTAGTTAGAACATAACTAGAGCAACTTTCACTTTTGATGGTGACATTGGCCATGATAGGCCATTCTACTTGTCCCTACTAACTGTGTCCACTGGTGATAATAACTCAATACTAGCAAATAGTTTAAGATTATCAGTTTAAAATATTAATTTATTTCTATCGGTAAAACCAAATTGCGAGTTATAAGCAAAAGTTTTTTCTATGCTTGCATGTTTAATTGACACGAAATCATGTATTCATCCACGATTTCCGAGTCGCTAGCAACAAATTCACAGAAAAGCAAACGAAATACATTAAGTATCCTAAATATAGGTCTTAAATACGCTACATATAGAACAAAAAGTATTAACTATTCGTCAGCAGTACGTCACAAAAGTCTTACAAATACATCTTATTTGAAACGTCAAATAACAACCAGTAAGCGGAACAAGGAAGTGTTAAAAAAACAAGCCTCTATTAGTGTCAGTTTGTCACGGAACCAAGTTCGAAAGCTCATAGTACGTACAACTTATTTGAAGCCGTCAACAATGACAAATGAATGCGCTGACAGATGGGTCACTCGGTACTAGGGAGAAGCAATTTCGTGACACTATGATTTTTGTTGTTCTTTTGTATGGTGTTGCATTACGCCTGTAGACAATAAATTATTGCATAATATTATTAATGTAATGTAAAACATGATTAAGCGTTTTGATTTTTAATTTCGGTTATTCAAAATATAGCATATACTCGTAGGTAAAAATGCCTAATTTACATATTATTATGTACATATAAAACATAAAACGCGTCTTTTTTCCATACGGGTAGGAAAAGACCAGAGAACGCCACTTGATACGATCTTTAAAAACTTCCTTTGCTTCATTCACAAATCTTGTTATACAGGACAGCCGGTTACAAGTACTACGGTTAAAATAAATAACTTTTTTGATTGAGATTCATAAACATTAAAAAAAATCAAACTAATTTACCAACTTAAGGAGATCGAACGACAAATATAAGTATGAAACTAAACATAGGATATTTTTTTCGCATTATTTTCTGTTTTATAAACTACAAAGCAGTACCTGACACCGTTCAACACAATTATACCAAGAATAATAGATATCCCTAACTATTATAAAGTCAGTAAAAGTTCGAAAATACCATGCAAATGACTTTAGTTCAAATGAAAAATCATTTTTCTCGTTTTTAAACTATGCATTTGCTTGAATAGAAATGAGAAGCGAGTTTCAAAACTTCCGATTCTAGTTTGAGAATAATTATGCGTGAATAGTACGAATCCTTTTTGAATTGTTAAAGGCTTTTCCTAGGATGAGAGCTGCCTCTATTGTTTTATAATATTTCGAAGAAAATAATACTTTTTTCAAGGAAAACTTTGGCTTTGTTGAGATAGTTCATAAATAATTGTGTTTTATACGTATTTTATTAAAATGAACTTATCTTGGGTTATTGTTCAAGTAGCTCGAATATCATAATAATATTCATGAATCTCCAACACGTATGTACTATCGAACCAACTGAATCATGACCCATTTTGCCGATAATTCGCTTGACACCGTCAAAGCAGTAAGATTTTCATATCTATCGTCAAAGTTGCACTTACGACATTTTTAACCTGAATACGACGGTGTTATGATGTATCTACGACTACAGACAACTTTGACCTTTGTTATTACAGTACTAGATACGTTTTCGATAAATCACTCTTAATTTGAATCTAGAATGTTAATAGTCTAAACTCTTTTCACTACGAAAAAATCTATTTGTGTCAAATGTCAAATAGTTACGGTGTTATGATGTATCTACGACTACAGACAACTTTGACCTTTGTTATTACAGTACTAGATACGTTTTCGATAAATCACTCTTAATTTGAATCTAGAATGTTAATAGTCTAAACTCTTTTCACTACGAAAAAATCTATTTGTGTCAAATGTCAAATAGCACGTCATTTAGAAATCTGTGAAACGATTAGGGTAACCACTATAGTCATTGCCCATCATACAGTGATTGCCAATGTTAAGCAATAATACGTTTATTTCAATTTCTAAAGTAACCAGCTCAAATTAATTGCGATATATGTCACTTTTAGAATATTGGTAACATTTTTAATATATAGAACTCATGTCCGACGTTTGTGCGACAGGTGTGTAGTTCGAAAAGAAAAAGTAAGTTTGTTGCAATTTTTGTTAACCTCTCAAGCGCCCGGCCACCGTGTCACGGTTGAATGTTCTACCCCCGTCAAGCGCCCCGCCACCGTGGTACGGCAAAACGATCTTCCTTTAAAAAAACGTAGAAACGAAATACTAAAACTATGTTAATCCCTTTCAAACATATTTGACATTGAAGCTGATGAAACGAGACGACGATCTAATGCATACACTTGAATAAGTGGTTGATATAGGCCAGAGAGCACCTTAAACAACATCTGACCTTACGACATGTTCCTTTATGACCAATATTGTAAATCCTTTTTTTAACTAATTTTAAAGATTTGAGGTTATTTTACAGTTGGATTTTAATGTCATTATTCATTAACTACACGATAAGACCTTTCGTCATATTATTTTTTTTGCCTAAAAATATTTTTTAGACTTTCTTCAAACACATGCCTAAAGCACAAAATATTCAGATTAAACCGACTATTGTACTACCACTATCAAATATTATTTGTGGTTTATTTTTTTAATCTATAGCAAATTTTATGTAGATTTCAAATATATAAGGTATGACTAGGGTGTTAGTATTAAAATATGACGGAATCGGCGCTTAAACGCCAACCGCCATTTCAATTTCGCGCGCCATTTTTGGCCCGGACGCTTAACGGTATATTTGAATTTTGACGTTGGGGCGCTCGAGAGGTTAAGGATAACACATTTGAATTTATTGTAGTGCCTTTATAACATACCGTTTTAACTGTTACTTCTTTCGTTGAGTTTTAAAATGGGGTGGGCAATTACTGTGTGTGTGTAATTTTAGAAATCGTTTTTTTGTAAGTAATTTATTTCTATGTTTCCAAATTTATTGAAACAAACGACTGACGTTCCTTTAGAAAGAATATTAAAGTTGCGTTTATAATAGAGTTTAAGTCAATGTTTTACTAGATAAAGATGCTATTGACCCAAATTGTGTATGAATTCCTTAACCGCGTAATAACTATGCTGGTTACCCTATATTATTTTAATTTTTATAGTTACATTATTTCCTGTAATGGCCGATTTAGCCATGTCCTGAGTGGGTATCGAACCCACTCCTGACGCGTTGCAGTCGTAACATCAACCCACTACGCCACGGAGCCTGTTGAAAACGATAACAAAGCATTATTGTATTTGACGCACAAATATTTGTCGCAATAATGACAGATAACAAATTCATTACCAAGGAAACGTAGGTTCAAGCGAATTTCGACCTACGTGTTTAAAGACGTGTTTTAGAAAATGAGCACATGGTGGGTCATGATTCAGTTTGTTCGATAGTACCTAAAGATTAGGACTTACTTGATAAAATGAAAGGTCACTGAGTAATTCTCTTTAATATTGAATAACATTTTAAAGTGAATTCAATTAAAAAATGGACGTAATTCATATTCATCTTTAATAACATGTAAATTAATGTTGAGTTTTTTCTAATTCTTTTTAGTAGCATTGCTGTCCTTCTCTATTTTCTTACAAAAGAAAGAGAGGTACATAACAAACTAACGTAACACTTGGTGAGTAGTGAAAGGTGCTCTAGTTTTGGTTAGCTCTAGTTAAAACGAAATTTAACTAAGCCTTTCACGTTTCCGTAGTGTAGTGGTTATCACGTGTGCTTCACACGCACAAGGTCCCCGGTTCGATCCCGGGCGGAAACATGGCCACTTTTTGGTATTCTGTAATTCCACTTTCGATACTTTTTTCGATTAAAAGCAGCGGTCTTATTTTGGAAATTATTGCCTTGAAGGCGAAGTCACGAGTTAAGTCTAGTAAATATATTATTAGCAATTAACTTCGCAATTTTGGCGTTGCCCATTTTCCTTGAAATAGATGCAATAATAAAAATTCTTCAAATATTTAACAAACAAAGCTTGTTAAATTGATGGCAATGTAATTTTGTGTACATCTAATTAAATGGCCGCTTTCAGCTGATTTAATAAGGGGTAGAGTAATAATTTACAAGAAAAGCCTTTTCAGTAAATATTTAATTATATCTCCCAAATAATATCGGATTTCGGGTGACACTGACACTCATTAAAGCGAGGTTCATATTGTGTTTTTATTAAAACGTTGTTTAATATATGATTGTGATATTAAGTGACCGTTTCGAGATAACTAATTATATTAATTTCATCTTCACTGTAAACGACTTTGTTTAAATTGTCGATATTTTTTCAGTGACTGATATTTTCGGAGTTTGATTCTTAATTAATGAGCTTGTGAGATTCACAAAGAGCTTTATCCCTGAGTGTATTTAAAACAATGAATATAAAATACTAATGCCAAATGTTATTGTAAAAAAAAACCTAACATTATGAAAGTGTGACTGTGGATTGTTAATAAATAAAATAAAATAATTGTCCGTAAATATCTCCTATAATCAGTTAAACAAAAAGTAAAAATCCTTTTGTTAATCAGTGCTCAGCGTTATTTAAATTCAATGGATTCACCTGCAGGCCGTTAACCCAGTTTTTATCTTAATCCTGCTCGTTCGCCCGATACCCTCTTAAGCTACAATGAATACTACTTGAATGTAAGGCTTACGAAGGATCCTGTATTCTTTCGTTTTGTTCAATTCCGAATGTTTGATTGATGTTTTGTTTTTGTTGATTGAATTGTTTTTATAGCAAGTTGAACTACGCTATTTTCTTTTGTTGATTTAGATCGTCTGTGTACAGTGCATGTTATTTTTTTAGTTACTATGATACGACAATTAATAATCTACCAATGTTATATTTTATAAATTTATATTTTGAAAATAACTTATTATTAATATTTGTTGATGTCGACTCAACGCAAGTCTTTCTGACCTAATAGTAGATTGATTGATAAAGATTTCGACGTATCAACATTTTTGACGAGAGTTTTTTTGACTTCTGAGTTTTAGCTTCGTGATAATGAAAAAAGGGTAAAAGAGTAAAATATTGATACATTTACACATTCATTTAGAATGTTATACATTCTTTGGAGATAGTTCTACAATATTCTAAAAAACATTTATACAAATGATTAAAAGAGCACAACTGTTATTCCCTAGACACGTGTAGCCGCTGTTTCCAAGAACCTCCAATATTCTTTGATAAATAAACCACGAAATCTCTCCACACAATGTTTCTCAGACAACTAATACCAATTACTATACTAATGACTTACTCAATCAATACAGCCTTGGGAACTAATCCATATAACGCTAGCATCTTATCAAAGCAAGTTTGGTCCGTTCTAACAAAGGGGGTACTCTAGAACAATTAAGGGCTTAATATTATAGCGATAACTGTTTGTTACTTACTTTAATTTATATAGTCTTCGTTTGTTTGATATAAGGTGTTTGTTTTATGCCGGGTAAAACATTCACTTTACTGAAATGATTTGATACTCAGCATTTTGGCTGAAAATACAAAGTGACGGATCAAGAAATATGGGTATGGTAAGAGAAATAATAGGAAAACAGACGAAAAGAAAGAGGAGATTTCGACTAGAAATTAATGTTAGTTTTAAACTGAGTTCAACCCTGATTTTTTTTTACTAGTCCGCAAATATTATTTGATTATTCGCTCTTAGAAAGTATTAAGATGGGTACAGTTCAAAGTTTCATTTTCCGATTACAATATTGTTTCAAATATTGATTGCTTCCTCTTTTAGTGTCAACTTGTTATGTTCTTACTTGGCGGTTAAAATAGCTTTCATTCTGTTTTACGAACTATCTTCCTTATGAGGTTTTACCCTAAGCCGGGTTGCCCTTCGCCTGTTTTAGTCCAAGATATTAATCATAAGCGTAGTCTTAGTAGCAAACAATGAAGCGCTGATAAACCACTGGAGGTTTCATTAATTGGGTTTTGTTCGAGAGATACTTTTGTCTGTCTCCAGGTTTTGGGAATACCTGAATTAATTAATAAGGTGCTAAGAATTTGCGAAGTAAGTCTTAATAAATAAATAAAGAACAAATGTTACCATAACTGCCCCACTGCTGGGCAAGGAATAGAGTTGTTCGGGGAAGATTATTTTTAACTTTTCCACTATAAGTCATAGTCAAGTTCAGGTTGAGGACTTTGACCTCATCAAATGTTTTTCAGGCATGCAAGGTCGACGATGTTTTCGATAACTTCCAAAATACATTGCTGTATTGCCTTAAGTTTGAATCGTCAAACATTTGTATGCAATGCGAATTCGCAGACCACTCAGCTATCACTGCTCTCGTATATTTATATTATTAAACCGTAATATTCATTGGTAAATTATATTGCTACATTCAATCATTCATACAAAATGTCGCTACACATGTCTTGTGCGAATTAAATTTGCGGAAAATATTTGAAGATCCTCAAAATGGCGTCTATTATGTTCTGTAATTTTCGTGTTTGTACATTTTTCACGGTGCTGTGATTATGTTTTTGTGTGGAAAAATGTCTCTTACGCAAAATTCTTCATTGTAGCAAAGTTTCTTTGAGAATATTTCCTTCCCGGAACTTGTAACAACTTTTTCAAATTCATTTCTGAAGATTTATTCATGGTGATACGTTTCAGTAACAAATATTGAGAGCGGTTATTCATTTCAAGTCTTTGCCTGTTTTCTTAGAAGGTATCATAGGGTCGATTGCCTCTGTGGCCTGGGTAGTAAACGACTGCTGGTCAGGAGGTGTCGTAAAAAAATCGGAATGTTCAATTGACTTTTTTCTCGGAATGTTCAGTCTAGAATCAGTTAATATAATGTAGATAAAGATAGTGAATAATTGTATAAGTTTTGTAAAAAGTTAAGAAAGAGAATCGCGTAAGAATGGGTAGTAAAAATATGTTGCCTCATTTCGTTTCAAAAGTTAATTAATTTTACAAATTTTAATGATAAGTGTTATAATACATTTTTGAAATATTAAAGCAGTCGAAAAGGGCCTCTACGTGTTGGCTTCGGCCCCACGCACGCCTACCAAAAATCCGGGACTCCATAGTCCCGAGATGAGGTACAGACTTACATAATAATAATAATAATAATAACACGACAATAAAAATATATAAATAGAAAAATAAATCAAAAAATAAAAATAAAAATAAATAATAAAATAAATCTTATAGAAATCTTTTAAAACCAAGTAATAACACGACACGAGAAGACACTAACACACCCACGAAAACACAATTAGAATCATTTTGGTCAGGTATATGGGAAGAACAGGCACAACATAATGACAAAGCAGAATGGATTGCAGAAGAAGAAAATAGGCATAGTGTAATAGGGGAGATGGCATTCGACGAGATAACAGAACTAGACATTACAAACATTACAGCTAGATTGCACAATTGGAAAGCACCAGGGGTAGATAAAGTACACAACTATTGGTATAAAAAATTAACAACATTACACAAATATATGGCTCAAAACTTGACAGATATAGTGTTAGGAAAACAGGAAATCCCAGAATTTATTGCAACGGGAATAACTTACATGCTCCCAAAAAGCTCTCACTCTCCGCAACCATCTCAGTATAGACCAATAACATGTTTACCAACCATATACAAAATTCTCACGTCTGCGATAACCAGAAAAATTACCACTCATATAGAAGACAATCACATTATAGCAGAAGAACAGAAGGGATGTAGGCGGGGCCATATGGGATGCAAAGAACAATTAGTTATTGACTCCACTATTCACAAACACGCTACCTCCAAAAACAGAAATTTACATTGCACATACATCGATTATAAAAAAGCATTTGACAGCATTCCACATTCTTGGCTGCTACAGGTACTTAAAATCTACAAGATAAACACAAAAATAATAAATTTCCTACAAAATATAATGCGTGGATGGAAAACAACTTTGCAATTAAATAGTCCAAACAACACAATCACAACGAGACCTATTAACATCAGGAAGGGAATTTATCAGGGTGATTCCCTAAGCCCGCTATGGTTTTGCCTTGCCCTAAACCCACTCTCACACTTGCTACACGCAACCCAAACCGGTTACTGCCTTAAACACAACACAGACGACACAACTATTTCACATTTAATTTATATGGATGACATAAAACTTTACTCTAAAAATGAAAAAGAAATGAAAAAACTAATAGACATTACAGCAGGATTCAGCAAAGACATTAAAATGGAATTTGGTTTAGACAAATGCAAAACTGTACACATAGTGAGGGGCAAGATACGGCCTGGAGACTACGAAATAGACAATGAGAACACAATAACAGCAATGCAACCCACGGACTTATATAAATATTTAGGATACAAACAACTCAAAGGTATAGATCACACAGCAATTAAAGAAACACTAACTACAGAGTACAAAAGAAGAACACACGCGATCTGCAACACACAACTGACAGGAAAACACCTTACAAAAGCAATAAACACTTACGCAATACCAATACTAACATACTCATTCGGCATAATAAAATGGACTAAAACAGACATTGAGCAGATAGAAAGAACAACACGCACCACACTAACAAAACACAATAACTTACATCCAAAATCTGCAATAGAAAGACTCACAATCAAAAGACACCAGGGGGGCAGAGGCATAATAGACATACATCATCTTTGGCTTAAACAAATACACAATCTTAGAACATTCTTTCACACAAAAGCACTCACAAGCAACATTCATAAAGCTATCACACACAATGACCACCATTACACTCCACTAAATCTCTCGGAACACACAGATACACAAGACCCTAATCAAACTGATCCACAAACACAGGGCATAGAAAACTGGAAAAAGAAAACTCTTCACGGACGACACCCACACGACCTGGAACAAATACACATAGATAAGATAGCGTCAAATAAATGGCTAGATATAGGTAATCTATTTCCAGAAACCGAGGGCTTTATGATAGCAATTCAAGACCAGATAATTAACACAAAGAACTATAGAAAATACATAATTAAAGATCCTACTGCAACGAATGACAAATGCCGCAGATGCAACGCCCAACCTGAAACGATTCAACACATAACCGGAGCTTGCACTACACTCACACAAACAGACTACACACACAGACACAACCAAATAGCCAATATCATACATCAAAATCTTGCACTCAAACATAACCTCATACAAAACACAAACACACCATATTACAAATACAAACCTGAAACTGTACTGGAGAACGCCACACACAAATTATATTATGACAGAGCCATTCTTACCGACAGGACTATACATTATAACAGACCGGACATCACGCTAATTGACAAAAATACTAAAACCACTTACCTTATAGATATCGCAGTCCCCAACACCCATAACCTGCAAAAGACCATTACTGAAAAGATTTCTAAATACGCAGAACTGAAGGATGAAGTAGCAAGAATCTGGAAACAGAATAAAGTATATGTAGTACCAATTGTTCTCTCCACCACCGGCGTTATCCCGAAGCACCTCCACCACAGCATCAAATTAATAGACCTGAAAAAAAACACATATATTACTTTACAAAAAGCAGCAATTTTAAATACATGTACGATAGTACGTAAATTTTTAGAAATTGAAGAAACTGACATTACTCACCCACACGACACACTACACACTTAAACTCACACACGCTGCATCTACTTGGTACCCACCCGTAGATGCAGTTAAAAACCAGCTTTAAGCTGAGAAAAAATACACTTTACAAAAATAATAATAATAAGCCCCCTAAACAACCATACGTCCATGTCGAACATCAGACATACGTGGGGGGCGGACACGCGATTAAGAAATTACTGGCGCGGCTAACATGGCTCTGGACACCCATAAAAATGGAGACACGTAGTAAGAATAAACGTATAGGGCCGCTGTCCGGGGGCGATCGCCGGAGCACACCTGGAGTCGACGCTGGGTGTAGCAGCATGCGATCCGTCGGCGGAGTGGAGTTGAATAGGCGGGCTCCCTCCGGGTTAGACCCAAATGCTACAGCCAACCACACACAGGACAGACAGACAGACGATGACAATATTAGTTTAAGTTCATACACATCCATAGTCGAACCATTTAGTCCATCCACAAATTCTTACAACCCCACACCGGTGTCTTCCATGGATGAAGATTCTCGTGGAGCACCGACCCCGACCTTAAGTGTTGCACAGGTGGCTAACGCCTTTTTACCTGCGTCCACTAAGGCTGGGAAACCCCGAGTGCGCATGAGTTGGAGCAAAGATGTAAACATGTTTATTATGCGCACTTACTTTTACATCACTAAGTTAGAAACAGACATGACTATTTACAGAAAGACATTACACGAGCAATTTTCCCTTAAGTACCCAGATGTTAAAGTAACTGAACAACGAGTCTCGGATCAAAGAAGAACAATAGTACGAAACAAACTTTTATCACAAGAAATATTGAATAGCTTGAAAGAGGAAGTCAGAATACAATTAGAAAACGAAACACATACATCACCCATACATACATCACCAGAAAGTCCTTCACCGTCACACTCACAAGATCGTACTCTCTCATTATCTCACATGCAAATCCAATCTCAAATACACACACAGACATCATCACACACACACACCTCTCACACATCTACACAAACAGAGTCTGTAACACTTACACTAGAAAATGACATTGAAACATTAGAATATAGTAGTTCAGAAGTAGAGACACATTTGCAGGAAGTCACTGAAAAATTCCAAGCAACACTAACAAAATACTCTGGAATGAACCCTGCATCACGCCCAAAACTACCTAAACTTAAATATAGCCCTAAACTCACAAAATTAGTAAACCTATTTAATAACAATATACTAGACCGATTCATCACTGACCATATGCAATTATCCGACCTACATACCATAGTTTACTGCACAGCCGTAGTTGTTTCTGAAGAACTACAATACAAAATATTAGAATCTAGCAATAATACAAGACGGAATAATCCATTAAAACCTTCGTGGCAAATTAGGCTAGAGAAAGACATTGAAAAACTTAGGGCAGATTGTGGCAGACTCACACAATACATTAATAATAATAGATCGCACAAAGTAGTTAAAAGAGTAGAAGAAATACTTAGAAGTCGAATTTTACATACGAGACACGAAGAAAATAACAGGAAACCAGAAGAATTTCTGGATACCTTAAAACAAAAACTTGCCCTGAAAGTCCATAGGCTACGTAGGTATAAGAAAGCGCAGCAACGCAAAAACGATAACATTTTGTTTAACACAAATGAGAAAGTATTTTATCGAAACCTCTTAAAACCACACACCAACACACAGACTGCACCTACCGAAACACCAACAAAAACACAGCTGGAAGAATTCTGGTCCAACATATGGGAAAAAGATATAGAACACAATAATCAGGCAGAGTGGATAACAAAAGAAGAGAGTAGGTGGAGCGAAATAGGGGAGATGGCATTTGATGAAATAACACAATCAGATATTACAAGTATTACAGATAAATTACACAACTGGAAGGCACCAGGCATAGACAAAATACACAATTATTGGTTTAAGAAATTAACATCTTTACACAAACACTTAGCTAAAAACTTAACAGATATCGTTTTAGGGAGACAAGATATACCAGATTTCTTAGCGACAGGAATAACCTACATGCTGCCAAAAGGCACACACTCTCCACAACCTTCTCAATACCGACCAATCACTTGTTTACCCACCTTGTACAAAATCCTAACTTCAGCAATAACTAGGAAAATTAATAATCACATTGAAAGCAACAACATAATAGCTGAGGAACAAAAAGGATGTAGGCGGGGTCATATGGGCTGCAAAGAACAGCTAGTAATTGACTCAACTATCCACAAAAATGCCACCACAAAAAATAGGAACCTTCATTGCACCTACATAGACTACAAAAAAGCCTTTGATAGCATTCCGCACTCCTGGTTAATTCATATCCTAAATATATACAAAATCAACCCAAAAATAACAGATTTCTTAAAAAGCATTATGAACCAATGGAAAACCTCTTTACAGTTAACTAGCAACAATGACACCATTACTACCAGACAAATATCCATTAGAAAAGGTATCTACCAAGGCGACTCCTTAAGTCCGTTATGGTTTTGCCTAGCCCTAAACCCCCTGTCACATATGCTGCATCGTACCCAGGTTGGATATACTCTCAAACACTCAACTCAAGACACAACAATCTCACATCTTATATACATGGACGACATAAAACTTTATTCTAGAACGGAGAAAGAAATGAAAAACCTGATTGATGTAACGGCACAATTTAGTAAAGATATTAAAATGGAGTTTGGATTAGATAAATGTAAAACACTGCACATTGTTAGGGGCAAAATCCAACCTGGAGACTATACACTAGACAACGACAACACTATCACAGCCATGGAATCTACTGACTTATACAAATACTTGGGCTATAAACAACTAAAGGGAATAGATCACACTGCAATTAAGGAAACGCTAAGTATAGAATATAAAAGACGCACAAACGCTATTTGTAACACACAATTGTCCGGTAAACACCTAATAAAAGCTCTCAACACCTACGCTATACCGATACTTACCTATTCATTTGGTATTATTAAGTGGACCAAAACGGACATCGAACAAATAGAACGAACCACACGCACAACACTCACAAAACACAATAATTTACATCCAAAATCTGCAGTAGAAAGATTAACTATCAAACGACACAAGGGAGGAAGAGGCTTAATAGATATCCATCATCTCTGGCAAAAACAATTATATAACCTAAGGACATTCTTTCATACAAAATCACACACAAGCAACATCCACAAAGCTATCACACAAAACGATCACAACTACACACCACTAAACCTTAGTGACCACTTGGACACACCCGACCCTAACAACACTAACCCACAAACGCAAAAATTGGAATCTTGGAAAAGGAAAGTACTCCATGGACGCCACCCACACGATCTGGAACAAGCACACATAGACACTATAGCATCCAACAAATGGCTCCAAACGGGTAACCTATTTCCTGAAACAGAAGGATTCATAATAGCCATACAAGACCAAATAATAAACACCAAAAATTATAGAAAATATATCATAAAAGACCCTACAGTAACAAACGACAAATGCCGGAGATGTCACAGTCAACCGGAAACCATACAACACATAACCGGAGCTTGCACAACACTCACACAAACAGACTACACACACAGACACAATCAAATAGTCAACATCATACATCAAAACCTCGCACTCAAACATAACCTCATACAAAACACAAGCACACCATACTACAAATACACACCTGAAACTGTTTTAGAAAATGCATCATACAAACTATACTACGACAGAGCAATACTTACCGACAGAACCATACACTTTAACAGGCCCGATATAACACTGCAAGATAAAATAACAAAAACCACTTACCTGATAGATGTAGCAGTCCCCAACACCCACAATATCCAGAAGACCATCACTGAAAAAATCAGTAAATACGCAGAACTCAAAGACGAAGTCCTGAGGATCTGGAAACAAAATAAAGTTTATGTTGTTCCCATAGTTGTCTCTACCACTGGCGTCATCCCTAAATACCTCCATCAATGCCTGAAAATTATTGACCTTAAACCATCTACTTACATAATGATCCAAAAAGTCGCTATCTTAAACACCTGTAGAATAGTTAGAAAGTTCCTGCAAATAGAAGAAAACGACATCACACCCCATCACACAACAACACAAACATAAACTCACACACCCTGCATTCACTTGGTGTACACCCGTGAATGCAGGTTATACCAGCTCAAGAGCTGAGATTTAAAACCCTTTTCACAAAAATAATAATAATAACATTTATTTCAGACTTTGTCCATATTCTTGTTAGTAACAATGTTCTTAGTCTAATGTTAGTAAAAATACAAATACAAGTACACATAAGTCAGGCGCTTGCTCTCGTGTGGAGGCCTATCCAGTGTGCCAACAGTACCGAGTCCCAGCGGCCGGCACACGTCGTCAGCATGGTGCTGGGGCTGCTGCGCACCCGGGCTAGCATCGAGGCACAGCGCTTGCGTATGATCGCATGGAAGCCGTCCACGTGCGCCTCCGCGAACATGCCACTCGCGCTACAGTAGCGCGGCAGCCCCATCAACACCCTGAACGCATTATTATACTGTATACGCAGAGCGCTGTACGTCCCCTGCGTGTAATTGGCCCACAGACTGCACGTGTAGAAGGTCTGACAGAATGCCCTAAATAGTGTGACCTTCACTTGTTCAGTACAACGTGCGAATCTGCGAGCCAACATATTACAGCGGATACACAGCGCCCTACGTTCTCTCTCCATATCCATGTTGTCTTTAAGGTCTTCAGTGACCCAATGGCCCAGATACTTGAAATGAGTGACTCTGTTTAAAGGTGTACCGTAGAGTGAGACGGGTGGTATATCTGAGTAATCTTTTTTGGGAGCTCTAAAAACCATAACCTCACTTTTCTTAACATTGTATCTGAGCCCATGGGCCTCCGCATACCTTTCACATATTCGAAGTAACTTGCGCAACGCTCCGATTGAAGGGCTGAGCAGCACCATGTCATCTGCGTAGCTAATATTGTTAACACAAATTCCCTCGATATGACATCCAATTCCTGTGCTGCTCAGCTCTCCAATCAGGCGGTCAATATACAAATTAAAAAGTTTCGGTGAAGTCAACCCTCCCTGCCTCACCCCACACTCTAACCCGTATTCATCCGATCTACTATCCGCCCACCTAACAGTATTTTTCTGGTTATTGTACCAGTACTCAAATATCGATACAATCTCAGGGGGCAGACTAGTGTCTCGACGCATTTTATTCCACAATAGGTCGTATGAGACCATATCAAAAGCCCGGGACAGATCCAGGAAACACGCGTACACTGGCGTCTTACGCGAGGTGTAGTAGTGCACAGTCTGCTTGAGACACAGGATCGCACTTTCAGTTGATAGACCAGCCCGAAAACCGAACTGACCGTCATGCAGTTTTATATGTTCAGTTAAATGGCCGTCAAGCAGACTGTCCAATACCTTCGCTATGACCGAAGCTAGCGAGATAGGCCTATAATTTAACCTATCCGATACATCACCAGTTTTATTTTTTACAATAGGGACCACAACAGTAAACATGAGATCGTCCGGTAGGTAGGAGTGGCTAACACACAGATTAAATAACAAAGCTAGAACCCTTGGCAAGTGTGGCCCAACGTGTCGCAGGTGCTCAATGCTGAGGCTATCATGACCTGGAGACTTTCCTCTTTTCATACAATTTATGACCAAAGCTATATCTTTTGCAGTAAACCTTACATTGATATCTCCAGACGTAGCCCCAACACCGGACACCGACAACAGATCCGATTGCGCAGGCCTCAAAAACGGTTCAACTCGAAAATGGTGCTGAAATAATCTCGCGATGTCGTCCGGATTGTGAACTCCATCGACGCTCACGGGTCGGCTTGGCTTCAAATTCAATTTATTTGTTGATTTCCAAAATTTATTAAAGTTATTATTGGAATGGTGTTGAGCTATGATATCCATTTTAATTTTTTCTTGGTTATTTTGACACCATTTCAATTTTAACTTGAACGCTCGCCTAGACTCTGTCATTTCATTGTATAACCATCCAGAGCTAGGTTTCCCATACAATAACCAATTCTGATAACATTGTCGAGCCTTACCGTGAGCCTCTCTCACGTGTCTATTCCAGCCTATTATGTGTTTACCCCTCCCAGGATTTGAAGCCGCGCTGTATGAATATTTCGCGCCCTCAGACAGTACACGCACAATACTTTTATACATATCATTAATTAATGATTTATGGTTTGTACAGTTACACATTTTATCAGCACAAGTAGCAAATTCCACTGGAAAGTCGATATCCCTTAAGTTTGTATGACAAAAATTATAATAAGTCTCTATTTGACACGCCTGCCTTTCACCCCATATTACTTTATTTTTACAAAAACTATTCATTATAATTTTAGGCTTTATCAAATTTAAATTACAAGTTAACTGCATAGGATAGTGATCAGACCAGTACGTATCGTACAATATAGTCACGTGATCGATAGTTGCGCGCGCGGCGCTCGAGACCACGCAGTGATCGAGCCACCGGCGGCACCCGTGTGCCTCACTAACAAAAGTGTGTGAATCGTTCGGTAACATATCAAAATCAACGCACGCCCATGACTGTTCCGCACAGAAGTCTAAAAGTTGATTAGCGAATAACTCACCCGGGTGCGCGTTGAAATCTCCCAGCACATACACAGATTCCACATCACTATTTTCAATTATAGAGTTTATTTCGCCAAGACACTCCGTAAACTCGATCAAGTTGTCTTTTGAGTCCGTAGGCATATACACAGATATAATTAGCATAGAACGTTCACGTATCGCAATCTTAATAGCTGCTATGCGATTACTACTACACTGCAACACAGACACTGAAGGAAACACAGACTTCCTCCATAGTATTGCCACGCCTCCATATGGTCGGCCGCGGAGGACACCGGCCGAAGTGTCCACGGCAGACTTGCCAGTGAACGCGAAATTATCGCTGATGCTGCCCAGGAATGGAATATCATGCGGCAATAGCCACGTTTCCTGAAGTGCTATTATGTCAGCTGTTTCGCATATTTTTCTTACACATTCCACGGATCTTACAATATTTTTACAGTTAAATGTTACTAGTTTGGCGTAATTATTCATAAGGAAAGTTGGACTACACACGTACAAATTTTTCCCCGCTTGTTATACCATTACTTCTTATCTTGAAGTCAACAAAGCGCCGGTATGCGACGCCTTCTGGCCAGAATTCATCATTTAGAAAAGTCTCTAATTTATGCTTAGGTACTAATACTTTATACGCATCATACGATTTTGGTGTCTTCATATGCATTTTTTCTAGATGCACAGTAACATCAGTTTTACTCGCAATATAACTGAGAATGTCACATTCGGGCACGCCCTTAGCAATATTGTATATGTAAATAGGAATACTAGTGACGGCCGCTTTAAAACTCGCTTCTGGGTTCAAAACTGCCTTTCCTCTTTTTGCGACAAAGCGGTTCTGTAGACGTCTTCTTTGCACTAGGGTCCATTCCTTGTCTTCTTTGGGCATTTTCCATTCACCATCGCGCACAATATCGGCTAAAGATTTGTTCTTATCGCGCACGTCATCGTTTACGCTCGAAACGGCCGTGTGTCCCACCTCACTAGTTGCAACGATCGCAGCTGATTGCGTATGAGTCATTGGCTCGGACGAGCCACCGACCGCCGTAAGGCGACTACTTGTCTCGCCCATTACGTTAGTCTCACCGCAATTTTTCTGTACACCCTCACTTTTGGAAAAAGTTTGCGCGATATCACGATAATTGGTGTCTGCTCGTACTTCGCTTGGCTCCGTGCACGGAGTGTCATGCTCAGCGCCCACGTATGTAAGTCCTCTGGGACCACTGCAATAATCGTCATGACTGTCCAGCAATAAAAAGCCACCTCTCTTCACATTGACATTCCGGGGGGTACTTCCAAAGTTGTTCACTATTGATGCCTTTTTTAGGTTTTCAAGGTCAGACTTAACGGTATCTAGGTCATCCTTAGTGACATATTGTTCTTTGATTTGATTCATCTCTTGCTGCATACGCGTCAAATCCTTTAAAATCCGGGTAACGTCGACATGATCAAAAAGTACCGGCGGGAGCTTATGCAGGTCGCGGGCTACAAAAACCGGTAAAATTTCAGGATCAGACTCCTTCAGCATGCAGATGATGTCATCTATTTCACGGATCTTCTTTCCATCTCTCTTTCTTATTTTCTTACGCTTCTCTGTAGGTAGAGATTCGCACAGAAGAATTTTAGCACTATGAATGTCTTCGTCAGAAAATGCACTCACACAAATTTGACTAATGCTCTCCTCGTTCATCACATCAATTTTATTACTAACGAAGGCTAGAATCTCGTTTATAACTATATTGCAACTCGAACATTTCAACAATTTAGAGGCCATGGTTGGTCTCGCGCGTCCGTGCGACAGCGCGTGCGCGTCCTGACTATCCCATAAAATAAAATATTTAATTCCAATGATTAACATACATACGTAAGTATGTCAAGATAAGCTGAGTTCCAAAAACCTTCAGCTGTCAATCAATAAGACTCCAAGCAATAAATTCCGAGTGGATAAAACTGAGTGAATGTAAAAGGCTAACATTGCTTTAGTTAGTGGAATTCGTTCGTTCATCTACAAAGGCAAGGAGACTGATTCATTGAGACGACTTCTCGCGACAAGCACAGGATTAGACCTTTAATTTATTACCTTTGTACCACTACTAGTGGTTTGAAAAATATTTCGTAACTACTGTAGTTATGTTTTACAAGTCATGCTAACATCTGCGGCTTTGTTAGGTACCTTATCCTGAATTTCAAATTCGTGCAAATTTTCTTCTAACTTAAAAATCGTTCAATATTATTTTATTTATTAAGTAATAACTCAACATACAAATTTTGTAATTAACAGTATTATAATACATTCTGAAATTATGTAAAGCCATATAGTATATTATGACGTGGCGATTGCGCAATTTTAATTTTAAATTGTAAGTGTTTTAATACAGCCACTGTATTACAGTATATCGTAGTAGTGGTCCGGGATGTTGGGAAAGACGGAAACGGCGGTTCCATTGTGTTCAAATTACAGTGACACGGAATCTTGAGTGTTACAAAAGTTTCGACCGCAGGGGGATTTTTATACGACCATTTGTTTGTGTATGGTGTTATCCTTGTTCATGGTGTTACGGTATAAATAAAGAAAAGTTGCGTGATGGATGAGAGGGGTGGCTACGATTGAAAGGTATTTTATGAGCTGTAGTTTTTGGTTAGTTGGTATAGTATTGGAACTATTAAATGTCAGTGGCTTAGTGAACGCCATGCCGGATTTTATTTCCACGCGAAATAAGTATTTGTGTGATTCTAAATTAGTCATTTCGGGCCTTGTAACAACTTGTCCCCGTTTTTTAAATAAAATTTATGTGACTTTTAAAAAGCCGTAACAAAAAAATTAAAAAAAAAAAAACTGAATTGTCGTAAGTTAAAAATAATGGTAACAGAATAAAATAGTAGTAACCTTGTCTTTGTAAACTAGAGAGTTACCGAATAAAGTTGCTTACAAACTGTTGTTTATCTTATTCTAACAAGATCGATGTCTTATACCGTTACGACTGCACTCATAAAGTTATACAACCAAAACTGTTTCCAACAATGCCATTTGTCATACACGTACCGTATAATATATTTGCACGCGTTACATTCCCAACTCGCAGTCAAAGTCCTTTCATCTCCGTAAACATAACAAGTCAACGTATATCGACCTATTTAAACGAAGCACTTAATGCCAACGTATTTTGAATTAACAGGGCTGATCTTCCCACGCTTAGTTCCATCAGGGCTTATGTGCTTAGTATAGATTAGTCGGTCAGTGCCTTTTGGAATGTAGCATTTTAATTTGGCCGTACGTTTTGTAAAGAGTAAACTGAATGAGGCGTTTTGTCGGTTCCCAATTTATACGTTTGAAGTTAAGCTGCTTGGTTTTTATGTTGAGTGTTTTAGGCTTTTTGCGTAACGCGATTTTAAGTGTTTGGGACCTAAATGAACAGGATAAAAGAAGATTAAAAACTTTTAAACCTTAAAAGTTGTGGCTAGCCAGTAGTGTTGAAGCTAGTTTAATGTGCCACCAAACAATGAGCGATGATGTAACCATCGTAAAGATAGAAACTGTTTTTTGTTTGAAAATAATAGTGTTGTATTCCACGCCGAAGACTATAGCGCTTCGATAGCCTGATTGGTAGATCACTCCACCGTGTACCGTCGTTACTCCATCGATTGTTTGCTTTATACTACGGCAACTTGTGCTTAAGTTGTATAGTAATCGTTGCTATCTCTAGTGCTGCAGTGACATGTCGAAGATATTTTACAGCTTAAAAAGTAAAGAATGAAGGAAAGAGTAAAGCACTGGTATCTTAGGCCAGCATTGTAGATTTTGGTGCAAAACATCTGATTTTGGTATAGTATCACCCATGAGTAACTGACAAAACAGCGTGTTTAAATAAAGCCGAAGAATTTTCAACCAGTTTTTTAAGCCCACTTGTTTAATTGCGAAAGTGCTTTCCAATTTTATCTTTTAGGAAAACTGTTTTAACGTTGAATTATCATGCACACATTTTTGTGCATATTTTTTGCCCACTCCAAAATATGCAACGACATGACATCACGCCGGACACCGCAAAATTTGAATTGCATAGTGCTCGGAGATAAAATTTTGAAATTGTTGACTTGTGTGACACAGTAGAGAGTAATATAAGCTGATGGCTAGATGCGATTTGTATGAACGTACGAGTAGCCACAGCCGAGTAAAGCCCTTGCAGTTTTTGATGCATGTGTAACATTTGATTGGTAGTCAAAGGAATATATTCTCTTTTACGAGGATAAGCTAAGTTCAGTTGCGTTACTTTTATATTTGTAAAAATATTGTAATACCTTCCAGTGTTGCCAACTTGGATTTTGAAAAAGGCGTAGGCCAGATTAGAAAATTACGTAGAAATAGTAAAATTTCCATATGAGAAATACGTAGATCTACGTACTTTTTTTTTTGATTGAAATTAAGACAGTAGGGTAGGTAAAAGTGAATAAAACGACAATTCATAAGACCCTAAAAGTTGCAGTCAGACAGCAGATAGATAAAACTGGTTAGAGAGATATCTCCGTGAACAAAAAAAAATAAAAAATAAATAAATATTCCAGTAGCCGGTTAGTTTTTACAATATCTACATTCTACATGTGAAACCACCACTTACAGATAATTTAAAAAAGTTCGCTACTTTCAGGGTCATCGATTTATTTAAATTATTCAATTTTTATTATCATTTTCAGATAAACTAAAAAACACCTTCGATATCTTAGTTCGAAATATTTTTAGGTTAAGATTCACTTTTACCGTTTTATTTACGGCAGACACCGCAGACAAGACGCCAAGACGTTTCGTTTTACACAGTCACATGAGTCTCAGTTCTTTTGAATTGACTGATGACTGACACTGTTTTTAGAATGAATGGCATAGGTAATAATAAGTTGAGTGGCGAGGCGAGGCGAGTATGCGCTAGTATAAAACGGAACGTTTATTAACTTTTTTTTACGAAAGTAACAAAAATAATGCCCATTCAGTCTAACAACGGGATATGTTATTTTGCAATTGAATAATTTTGATAGAAAATACGTAGATTCTGGGACTAAAGTTCGTAGGTTTGCGTGGAAGGCTTAAAATACGTAGATCTACGTAAAAAGACGTAGAGTTGGCAACACTGATACCTTCTATGTTATTGATTTATGAGGATAGTAACTTACTTATTCTATTGCGGCAACTGGTTCATTCAGTAATTTTATTGGGTTTTGTCTTATAAATTGACACTAAAATTCACCCTGGTTTGAACCAAAACTAAAATTGTTTTATTCATGTTCTGTGGAACTCGGAAAATTCAGTGTCTAATTTCCAGAATTATTGTTGAAACGTCTAAAATATAACAACTTAATATAATATATGGTATTAAGCGTATCTCACAAATTAAACTATTATATTTAATTAAATAAATATAATAGTTTAATTTTATAAATTTATTATTTTTTATTTTTTAGCATATGTTGATGGTATCCTTCCGATTGTCTGTATTATGATAATTTAATTTATAGTCAAAAACTTGAAATATTGGCGCCAGTCTATTGTCGAATATTGTTTGGCTTTTACAAAGGAAAGTCGTAAATAATGATAATAAATATTTTGTTAAACAATAAATCTTGATTGTCATAAATAATTATATTATGACAGATGTAGAAGTCCATAATATGATTTGTCATTGTAAAAACTGTCAATAATTTACATGATAATACGAGAATTCTCCTTCCCTCCTATGGCACGGACAAATCCTAGGGTAATGCTAGTATTTTTATTACGTATATCGTATTCTGATGCACAAGATTCGACATTGCTAAGTTTCAAAACACATTGTTCAGTAGTTCTTGAGTTATTACGTAAAAAATATACCTTCAAACATCCCTTTGCATTTAACCTTAATATAGACTAAAGATAACTATAGATTCGAATTCAAATAATGAGGTATAAATTCCAAAATAATCAAGTTTCACCTAAAAAGTCACAGTATATCCAAAAACAATATTTTCACTCGTTTACAAAACAAATTACAATCCGTTCTGATTGTCCCAAGCTACGGACTGGGGAAAAACAATTAACGAAGTTATTAACAGAAAAATACAAGCTCAACACAAACACCGTGGCAAATATATTTACGTTCTTGTTTACACCATTTTTCCTCTTTTATTGGTATTATAATAAAAATACATCTTTGGGACGTACAGTCATGAGCAAAATAAATAAATGTGTTGGAAAATCTCGAACTGGGTCATTTGGTTCTAAGCTACGCAGAGCCACGATATGGCAAAATTTACGAAATTTACATCCAGCCTTAGAACAGATACTCGCGCTCTTACACTAATATTGGTCCTGGGATGCATTCGAGTTTCACACTGTACTAAGGTTATTAAAGCAAGGTGACTACGTTAACCACAGCGCTAAATGTGCAGCAAAATAAACCTTCACTTTCTCATTGTTATTGTACATTTTTGTTTGAAAATTTCAATAATAATATAGTCAACAATAAACTAGAGGCTGTAAAAGTGGTTTAAGGTTAAAAAAGACAGTTTTAATTTTATTATTTTCTTCGATGAAAATCTGTTAAAATGTAACAATCTGTACATATTTTTTCCTTCGACTGTACAATGTTAATCCTCCTGAATATTCCAGTCAAATTTAATCTCTGTGATTATACGAATACATACCTAAACTGAAAGGCCAGCTTTAAGGCCCGTTACCCTAATTTATTCTGGGTACCTATTCCAACGGTATTAACCATATTTTCATTGGGAACGGAAATTTTGGGCCCGATAATAACTTATGTAGCGGTAACAACAAATAATAGATGTTGATGTTTTACTGTTCTCTTACTGTTTATACGTTAGTTGTGTTGTTTAGGTTAGGGAATTGGGATTACTTATGCCTTTCAAACATTACAAATTGCCTCGATTTTATGCTGCTATTGAGCAGCTAATCTAAATAAATTAATCACAATAAAACTAATTCCATACAAAAGTATATCGATTATCTTCAAAGTGTCTCGTTTATTATTTTATAATAACTTAATTACGGTCCTGTAGAACCATTCTCTACGACCATCGACTGCCGTCAACCGGATAGCAATAAAAAATTTTTATGAAAATCTTCATTTAATAACCATCTCTAGCGGCCGCTGTTGGAACTATTTTTGCAGTACATTTTAAATGTGTCAATACTCGATAGTACTGGCTGTAGAGAATTGCGCTCTAGCTCTACCGCGCCTTTACCTTGGACACTATTGTCAAAACAAAATATCCAGTCAGGGAAACAAATTCGGAACCTCAGCTGCTGTTGGACCACGAAGATTGTCGCAAGCCAAAGTAACCAAAATATGGTACAGTCAACTCCATTAACCTTTTCTGTGATCAGATAATGCCAATTAATCCTTACCGTTGCTATGACTAATGACGATACGTTATACGGATAACCCGAATAAGCTAACACTGTATTATATCTCGTGTGCAAACAGTTTGCCGATGACATCCCCCTCTAACCTCACCCCGCACCCCCTTTTTCGTCCATCTTGTACCGCTAGACGGTGCGTAAAGTCATGAACCCATCGGCAAATATTATTCGCACGAGTTGTACCGATAAACGATATGAGGGATAATTACCTAAAATCAATCTTGTATATTGAGAATTTTGTCCTTGTAGGGAAATGTAATATGTTTGTAAAGAAGGCAATACACTTTTGATTGATATTCAGTCATATGCTATGGATTTGACACTAATCTCCTCTTGGTTCTAGTGAGATAAGACTCCCGACCAAGGCCGATGGAAGTTGATCGAATGGTCGAATAATAAAATGGTTGGTATCTCGAAGTCTCTTACGGAAAGAATATGAATCTAGCTTTTTATGATAAAAAGAAAACTTTTAAGTGCAATTGAAATCTGCGCTATCTTTCTTTATAAGTCAGTGTAGTTACTGCAGTTAACACTCTTAATCGTGTTTTAAACTGTTAACTTTTCTTAATCCATCGCATTATAAGAATCTGAATTGTACTGTCGAGTATCGAAATTTTGACATTTAAAATGTACTGCCAAAATAGTTCTCATGACGCCCGTTAGAGGCGCTGATCAGGTTTTCATACAAAACTCGATGACTTGTCGGCTGTCGGTAGTCAGTAGGACTATAGAATCGGGCTACTTAATGCGACGTAGTTTTCTCTCGCTGTCTTGTTAAAACAAATGACAATAAATGTCAATAGATTAAAGCTTCCCGAGGTAATTGCAAAGCCTATTCAACTATAACAATATTGATGCTTTACGTTTGTATACAGTTTCAGTATTACACTCCATTTCTCAAGTACAGAAGAAAGGAGAGAATGGGCAGGACTTTGACCTGAAACCAATAAAGTTCAGCTATACGTCATTCGTCTTTTAATAACAATTGTTAGTTGAAACGTTTGTTTCTTATCGTTGGGGGAAAGTTATGAAGTCTTTTATATGGTTAGACAACAGACTTTGTATGGGTTCTATATATTTTTGTCTGAAGTAATAGTTTTTAAATTTTATATTACGGGGATTTTTTCAAGTGTCTTCTACGATTTGTCAGTTCAATACTTAAGCAACTCACTTGTGACTTGACCACTTGCTTAAACTACAAACATTGTTAGTGAACGCATTTGAATTGGCTTCGACTAGTTGTTGGGAAACTGCAAGAAGTGCCTATGTCCACACATAATGCAAGAGCTATAATGTGAATGTAAATAAAGTCTTATGAGCCCATAAATACTGATAAAAACTGAATTTACTTTTAGTTTAACGCATAAAAAAGTGTCATCTGTTCAACCTTCACAATTTCAAAAGGTAAATAACCTAGCCAATATTTCATCAACCTTGTATAACAGGGCCTTAAGGGAATAAACTATGGGAACGAACCGGTCAGATATTAATCATCTTGCGGCCACGCATCACAGAGGCTTTTATGAGGATACCGTAGAATAAATAATTCTTCCATATTATACTTTGTGAAAGGCCGTCGTCATGCGACCTGAATGAAGGCTTTAAATAACGGATACTGTGCTTGATTGTGTTTTTAAAGGTTTGATAACTTTTTACTCTTAAATTAAATTCATTTATGGTTACAAAACAGCAACTAGAAATCGGGGTTATTTCGCAATTAATCTAGCTATGATCAAGTTACTTCTATTTTTTTATCGATTTTTTATAAAGACTAATAAACCTCTGGGGACATTGGGTCTGAATTTTCAGAGACAAGACACTCCATACACTACCACCATTTAGTGGATACCTAATGTTTCGATATGAACTTTCTTTAAGTCAGGTGTGACTGTGTATCCAGTAATTAACGGACCTTAGTTACAAAAAATACGTTTGAATATTTGATTTTCTTTTGTATATTTACCCAAAATTTCATAATTACATTTAATTAAAATATAGTATCTGATTCTGTTAGTTTCTACATTAATATAAATAAACCTAGGAAGCTCAAATAAGTACCATATGGTTAGGTTTACTATTATTAAGCACACAAAACCAGAATAGCCTCTTGACTTTTCATTGAAAACCTAACATAGCTGAAAAGCCTATCCATACTAGAAACCTCTTCAATAATTCCGGAAAGGTTCGAGGTAATCCTAAATATCAAGTAATTTATTACTAAACCGTACTGGTCGAGCACTAACATTTCATAGGTGAAATTTATTTCCTTTGTAGAACTAAACATTAATTCTGAAATATGTATTAATAACTAGTTGACCCGCACAGGTCCGCTCACGAATATATTGCATTTTTTTATCTATAAATAAAAATCTCGTGTCTCAAAGACAATTTAACAAAGACAGTAAGTCGAATTGGTTGAGCCGTTCTTGAGTTTTGCACTACAAACACATTTGGCAATTCATTTTAATGTATAAAAAGACAATAGATCATCTGTTGTGTATAATATATAAATATGTATCTCGAATGATATAAATATGATTATTAGTTATTTGCCTACCAAATGGTATCAAATAACCGTGTGTGAGTTGTCCAATATAACAAAAATGATCGGATAAATAGATAAATTCCGCAAATTAAATCATTATTTTTATAATGTGTTTGTAATCTTTAGGGCAAAATTTGTACAGGATCGACGGGATTGAAATTCCTACGACCATTTCTATACCATATCAATGGGGTTAAATTTTATTATATACCCAACGAAGTAGTTTGAATTATTTAGAACAATTTAATGTTAATATTACTTGTTTACACATGGCTGGTATTTTAAATTCGTAGTTATTACGATATTAATTTCCACATAAACATTTCTAGCATTTAATATTTCGCTCATATTAATATACCTAAATCAGCTCGAGAATTCTCGGAGCATTTTATTCAGTTGCATGTGGTGCGAGTTTTCGCACGTGCTGTATACGCTTTCTCTCTTTAATGCATAAATGCGTCCCTTTCGGTCACCATAATTACGGCCGTCTGCTGTGCGTTTCATCGTCTTAGATATTTGTATATAGAATGTGGGTGGAATTACTTGGGGTCGTTCAAGCGAATATTACGGAATTTAGGATGAACAGAGGGACGATTTCCTACTACTGATTTTCGATAGTCGGCTACTTATCAAAAGAAATGTTAAAACGATTTCTGCAGTTCATTGAATAGTCAAACTCTCGATACTCGATTGTACCGATTGTAGCAAAACGCACCAAAGAATCCTGTTTTCCGACCATTAACGAGCAAGCAATTAAATACTAACGTTCCCAGCGTGGTTCGAAGGAAAAAAATCTTCTAAATAGCGAGTAATTTTGAATGTTATATACCTGATATGAAGACGTTACATTAATACTGAGTTAAGTAAACACTGCTTAAAAGTGATGGCTGCAAAGGTGGTTTTTACATAGACGCCAAGAAATCAAATTTCCAAGAACTTTCTAGAAGTTTAGGTTTCCAAGATAACAAGAGCAGGTATAAAATATCTCTACGGTACTTCTAGCTTATAAACAAACAACTTTCTTAACTAAAAGATAAATGTTTTAACAATGGTGTCGATTCTGCGAATATATTAAATTAAAGGGTAATTGTAATTAATATTTCAATTCCTAGAGGTTTATACTTCAATTACTTGTCAGCGATACCTAGAAGGTAGGTTCTCAGACTGCTTTGATTGCTAATTTTATGCCAACTTAGAAAGAAGTGTAAGATGTAAAACGTCAGGAATAATTCTATTTTTACTTTTCTGGATTTTGTATTGAATATTTTGCATATTACAAATAAAGAGTATTTTTTTGGACAAAAAGTAAAATTTAAGATAAAGATGGTTAAAAGCTAGTATAGCCGATCTGTACCTCGATTCTGTACCACTATCGACTACCGACAACCGGCTAGCTATCGAAATTTGACATTTAGAATGTACTGCCAAAATGTTTCCCACGTCAGAGGCGCTGATCAGATTTTCATACAAAATTTCTCGATGACAGTTCGGTTGTCGATAGTAGAAGAGAATCGAGGCACTGGATATATTATAGAACGATTTACGAATTAGAAATATAATTCAAAATTTGTTCCTGCGGCACCCGCCAGAAGCGCTATTCAGATTTTTATTTTAACTTTGCCTTTAGTTACTTATCCATTATTACTTATCAATCAGTCTAAAACTATCGAATAGTTATAGTTGCAGTAAGACACAGTCATACATTTACAAAAACAAACCAGCAAAGTGCTCTATCAATGTCTGGGAAACAAAAGAAGCTGAACTAATCTATTTTCTTATTAAAGTTGCGGCAAAGAAATTAAAAATACTTCGCATTGACACAGTACTTTTGTATTCACTGAGGTCCTGCAGCTGTCGTCTTGCGTTTAAAATAGCATTAACTCCTTACAAATTAGTATATTTTTCTCCTTTGAAAATAGAGAAACGTAACTTCGTTGACGTTTGAGGTGGCAGTCTGGGTAAAAATGCGGTGGCTTTAATGAGTTGTACGTACTTTTGAGATCACAAACAAAAATGTTTTCGAGATAAATCTTTAGGATTGGTGAGAGTATTACGGATACTATTATTATGAGAAATGATTGTAGTGAAAGGAATGACATTTGAGAACTAAATAAAGAAAAATGTCAACATTTAAATGTCATAATAGGAAATATTTTATAAAATGATCTCTACTCGTTCGTGATATACATTAGTAAGCTCTATGCATTTGCACACATACAAACATATCTCGTATTAGCTTCTAGACCGCGAATTCCAACGCGTAAACTAATTTTCCAGGGTAAAAGTAACCTAGGTGTCAATCCAGGCTACATATTAAAACCCTTTCAGTAGTTTAGGAATAACTGAGTCCCATACGCCAATATAGGTGTCCAAACTTTATAACACTCACTCACGTTTACAATATTATAGTACGATATAAGTACCTATACATTTATCTCGTGTAGGTTTATTCAGAGTTGATGAAAGGCCTCGTCCCTCATCACATTCGCACAGTTACACCATTATGTTAATGTATGTCATTGCTACGACTTTCGGATAATATCTGGAAATAACATTGCGTCGCTTCGTTTGACCCTGCATTTTTAAAATGTACTGTTATGCATTCAGCCGGAATTTGTATCTACTGTATCATGATCACAAATAATATATGGACAATATAATATGAATTTTGGACTTAATCAAAACAGATTTTGCTTCCAAGGCACACATAATATGTATTTTTTTTGCAAAATGAGTACTCCGATATTCTGCAAAGAAATATCCCACGATTTATTTTGAAACTGGTGTAACACCCTGCTAAGAAAATCAAGGGTTTTATTTTTATCGCATGATTGATCATTAATAAATTCTTTCTAAGTTACAAAATACGTTGCGTCTACTTCAAGTTTTATAATTACGTAGAACCACGTGCAAAATTAAACCCCAGCAAACCAGATTCCGATTAAAATCTACCAACAAAAAAGGGGTCTGCACTCTTAAACAACTTTATTTCTTTCAATCTTCCGCTCTCATACTTGACATTCTTGGAACGCCAAGCAAAATAAACTTAAGACAAGTTTTAATTGACTTTTGTTATAATAAAGCGAATTAGAGTGCTAACTGTTTAATAACAAGTTAGAAATCCGTCAAGATTTAAATTAAATTTGTAATTTTTTTAACCATTTTACAGGAATTTGTTGTAAAAGTGGTTTAAGTTGCAAGACTCGGTAGTAAAAAGTAAACAAAAAGTTACTAGATCGATATAAATGCTGGGTTTTTTAAACTTTTCTATATCGTAGTTTAATACAAGGTTGTATTATATGTTTCTTGTTTTTTAGATTTGAATTCGGTAGAAATTCGTGCTTATATCCTAATGACTTTATTCAGGTATTTGTCATACGAAAATTTAAGATACCGACTCAGACCTCAAACAATTTACGATAGACTTTTGCAAGAGAAGATTTTCTTTTGTTTTTTAGTCAACTGTAATAAGATGGGAAGGAAACCTCATCATCATCATCATCATTGGCCTGTGTCCATCTATTGCAGATGATTCAGGTGACGTCAGATAGAGGAATATTTGTAATGAGGGAACATCTTCGTTCGTGACTTAAAAGACCTATGCGGGAGTTACAACCGCGACCGCATTTTTGGCAGATAAAAGAGCCCGAGGTCGATGATGGGTTGGAGGCACGTTAATGTCGTAGTGTCCGTTTATGTGCTAAGTTGTTGAGCCAGGTGCTGTCGTGAGTAGTGACGAAACAAAGGAAACCTAAGCTTATAATTATCCAACAAATTCTTCAGCAGTCTGCGAATCCGCTTTATGCCAATTTGGCTTTCTCTAAGCGATTATAACATAACTATAATGTTATGTTAATAATCCGTATCCACGCGACCAGTGCCACATAATCCCTACTTCTCTAATATGCCCAATAATCCTCATTAATTCCACACATGTTATTAATGCCAAGTGTCTCTAATCGCATACATTTGATAGCAGAATACAAATGCCTTGAGTGTATTAGGCATACCAATATTTGGTTTATATTTAGAAATTAATCTTATGAATTATTTCACCAACAATTTCTAACAGTTTTGAAATTAAAAATCCCGATTATACCAAATTACAAAACAATCATTTTATAGAGGTGTAGTTATCACCTGACTATAAATTCGCTACTTAGCTCGATATTTTTTTTTTAAGTGTAGTAATAGGTCAAAAATGTGTAGGGATCGTTAGGAGGGAAACCCGTCCTCAAAGCACTATTACATAAGTTATACGAACAAATGATTTCTAATAATAATATCTTAAGAAATGGCCATAAATAATTTAATGTGTGCAAAAGATTATTTTGTCTGTTATTGTCGTCGTCGTCACCAATTACCCATAGTCGAACAACTTAACTTAATATAGTGCCTTGGCATACACGATTAACCTGAATTATAATTATAAATTTTGTGAATTTCCAAAAGTACCTAGATCCTAGAGGCCTGCAATAGCTGCATAAGCCTATGCGTCACTGATGTCCTACATTTACACCTCCGCTAGTCGCGAACCTTGCAAACAAGGCTTTCTACTAAGATTTTGAACTAAAGTAGTAGTTAATTGTATCACTAAGGTTTCCACGGATCACTGGTAAGTGTCAAATTATCGATCCAACAGTAGCTCGATGCTCTACTACTATCGACTACCGACAACCGACCTGTCATCGAGAAATTTTGTATTAAAATCTGATCAGCGCCATGACCATGTCGTAGGAAATATTTTGGGAGTACACTCTTAATGTCATAATTTCGACTCGACACTACTACTCGACAGCACCTACTGTAAAGAATCACGCTACAGATGATGCCTGTATGAAATTGTCTTTCGAATTCTCCTATTAAACTAACCAATATTTCTCCTTTAGGTTTTAAAACAGGCTGTAACAACTTACATAATACGAATTTAAACTTTTGTGGTACTTCTTTCTAGTTAACGACTTTTTCTTGTACAGTTCTTTATCTTAGTTTGTAGTTTTAGTACTAACTCAACTGTTACATGGCATATTCTTGTTTAGTGTTAAAAACTAGAGTACATAATAAAACTTAGTTTTAGAATTAGGTCGTTTGTTTTATTGTCTTTTTTAACTTTTACTAGCGACTTCGTCCGCTTGAAGAGATTTTCTATGGTTATAAATACCCTACGTGTTGATCCAGGTTATAAACTATCTGTGTTTGCACCGAATTTTCTTGAAATCTATTTTTTTTTCTATGAAAGAAAAGAAGTCGCATTATTTTTATTTAATTAACTGCATTGCCTCTTTGGTGCGCTCGGTGGTAAATCCAACTGATGATTATGACTCAATAATAGTCCGGAGTTTGGTGCCGTGCCTATTGTATGGAAATAAGCTTGCCCCCTGTTACATGGGACTAACATAGTTAATGGGTGTATTACATACATTTCTGACAGGGTAAAACAGACGTGAGATTTCGTATGTATGTTAAGCATAAATCTCAATAATTTGCAATTGATATACCACATTTCATCCATGGAGTAAAAACTCTTGGTAACTTCAAAAAGAAACAGTTTTTGCTAAAATAGAGCTATAAATAGGGTATGGCAAGTAAAAAAATCGTTTTCAACGAAATTGCTTCGCATATACTTAAACTGGGCTTGTTTAAAATGTTGACAGAGATAATAAAAAAGGTTCTGTACACATTTTGTGAAATGTTTTCGCGTCAAACGTTCAAAGTGCTTGGTAATTTTAAGTCTTCGTTTAAATAAACCTTTTGCATATCGTTGGATAGGCCGTTAACGGTATTTTCTGAAATAAGAGATTACTTGGGATGAACGTAAACATATTTGCTTAAGCGCATTGCTATTTATTTTAACATTTTTATTTTTATTTCTTTGCTGCGGTTTTTTATTACTGTGTCGGGTTTTTATCACGTTTTAACATGTTAATAATTTTAAAATGTTAAGTATTTGCGTAAATATTAGGTTTTTTAGCATTCATTATTTTTGGTGCATTAAACATTTATTATACGTTGGGTTGTTTATTATACGTAAACAACTCAAAAATTTTGTAGTGAACGATTTTTTAAGTGCAGGGTATCCCAGGTGACTGCTGGAATGCCTGATGCTTCAAATGCTTCCAGTTGGCTTTGTACTGCAGCAATTTTTGTATAAGTGGTTTGGTGCCACCTAAGGAGGCTTTGATATTCAATTGAACTTGTCAATTTATTACTATTAGTTCTCTCGACAAGTAGATTCGTTCCGAAAAAGTTTACGTCTAACAGTCGGGTGGCTTTGACGATAAAAAGAAGAAGTAACTGTAAAAACGGAACATCTATGATAATGACCTACATCCCATGTTTGTGCTGTCTGAAAGTCAAGGCGTAATCATAGACGTTATAATTTTTAACCTTGTTGTAAAGATTTTAATGTAAACGATAACACGTGTAGGTAGGTATATTATGTTAAAAATAAATAATTGCGGCAGCTTTAGGTGTTGTGGCTTTAATTTCCATAAATTTAATTGTAAAAAAGTATTCACAGCCAATTAATCCTTGACTTTTATTTATTTTGTTTTAAAAAAAATATAAAAGTTCTCACGATACTAGATTTATTCTTAGCTCTTTTATAAACAATTTATCAGTAATGTGATTTCCTACACAATACACACATACAACATACAAGCGAAAGAGTGACATTTAAAATTATTAAAAAAAATATTGAATAAGTAAAAAATTCGTAAAATCTATTTGTTTATCAGTTAAAGGAAAGCGCCCATGTGAGAGTCTTTCAAAATATTTTTTGAAAATGATGCAAATTCATCATCTGCTTATCATCAGTGTGGTGGACTTTCTCATTATGAGAGGAGACTCGTTCCTAAACAGTGACATAGATTTATTTAAGTAAGTATTAACTTAATCTGTTATATCGTTTTTCTGTCGTTAATAATATTGTGTCGACCAACTTAAGTGGGTAATCCGTCATTTATAGAAATAATTATCACATGCTCCAACGGTGAAGGAAAACATCGTGAGGAAACCTCGCATGCCTAAAAATTTGTTTAAAACATTTATTGAGGGCATGCAAAGTCTCCAACTCGCACTTGGCCAGCGTGGTGGACTCAAGGCCTAACCCCTCCCACATTACTCCCTTGCCCAGCAGTGGGACAATAATGGGTTAAATTTATAATCCGTCATTATATCCGTTACATTATTTTGCTGTCGTTAATAATATTGTTGCGTATCATTAAATAATACATATCATCACTCGTGTTATACCCGAAGTTGTAGGCAGAGGTATATGAAATACGAGCGCGTTTTGCCATTAACAATATTAGTCTCATGTAATACAGGACGAGCCTATGACCATGTTGAGTACGTTACCAAACAATTTTAAATAACCTAATAATAATTAGGAAAAGACTAATATCACCATAAAATAATGACTTGAAATTATTTAAAAGACATTTCAGTGTTATTGACCTCGCTGCGTTTTTATAACTAAAACAAAGGGCTTCAAATTTACATGGTCATCAGATAAGGGATCTCTTTTCAAGTTCAAAGATAATTTGTCAAGCTATTTATTGTTAGATGCTAGGAATGGTATATGATTCCAGCCGTGAATCTACTAGTCGTAGGTTATAATGATTATTTAAGTGTCTTTTGTATTAAATTCTAGTTTAAGTTTCAAGAAATTATGCCTTGGTAAGTGTTTAACAAAACTATATTAATAAGTTTAAGATGTTTTCACAGTAGTTTATGAAACGCATTAACCCCCGTCCTCGAATTACTTTCCGTTCGTTAATAAAAAATAAAGCCTAATTTTCGTATCAAACAAAAGCGATTCTAAATAAAAAAGTATCCCGCTAGATTATAGATTCTACGACCATTTGAAATACTTGGTAAAAGTTTATGAAATAAATGGTATTTTTAGTTAGAATAAAAAAATCAAGAGGGCCTCCTGTGGTTTATTAAAACAAATTTCGTAAAATATTGATATTTATTGGAGTTATTTTATGATTTTTTTCTATTTATTTATTGACCGCCGGAGATCGCTTGCAGTGGAAAGCTATGGGGGAGGCCTTTGGCCAGCAGTGGGACGATATAGGCTCATAATAATAATTTGGACAGAGAGAAAAAAGGCAGTACCTATCTGACAAGCGTGCATTATATTCCTGTACTATATTTAGACGGCTATTTTATAAGAGATAGATTTATGTAAATAAACAAACGAAATTTCAACAAATATTCGATTTTATTCATATTATATTAAGGCCTCTGTAAATCTGGTTTCTCAGGTTTTAAGAAACAACGTCGTCATAATAATTTACTATGCAATTGATTCATTGAGGATAACTCATTCGGTGATTGCATGTTAGCATCAGTAGTTTCTCAAACTATTGCTATTACAGCGCATAACAATTAGCCGAAGTTTCACGCGTAATTAAACATTGTTATTTCGAGTTCAGCAAACATTTGAGATGCGATACTTTGTTCAGGTTCTCTTCTTATAAAGTGCAGACTAAAAATAGTTTTCATTGTTAATTAATTTGTCAAATTGAGCACATTTAACAGGTCCTAATTATGAAAATATTTATTTGGTAACGTAAATCATACAATAGGCACAGCTGGAGTTTAATTGGTGATGCCTTTGCCCAGTAGTGGTACGATAATGGATGAACAAAAAAATCTGTCTACAATTAAAAATTGTTGTTTTCACATAACATGTAGAATACTGTAGTCCAACATCTTACAGAGTATCTAAAAATTTATGAAAAAAAATGTATATCTCCTTATTAAATATTATAATTAAGTAATTGCATTAACATGCTGCCTGTGGCTCGGTGACGTATCCAAAATAGAATTTTGTACACCTCTACAAAACTAGCATACAAGACTCTCTACTAAGTGGTTGGACTAAAATGTGTAAAATAGAGGCGTGTTTTTCAGTACTTTGTATAATACGGATTTAGCAATAAACTAGTTGACCTAATCCAGTTATGTCGGTTTGAATTAGGCGAGCCGAACGTGTAAGAATTTAAAACTAATGATTAATACGAATTTTAATAGCACGTTTGCGTTTCAGTTAACGAATGTAATATAATTAGCAGGCGCGTTTACCAAAACGCAAACCGTTTGATTGATTCCACAAAATTGATGATGCCAAAAAGCTTCCGTACAAGGATTATTATGTAGCTAAGGTTTGGTATTTAAAATAGTTTATGCGAAATCCGCCAGGGGCGCTCATTAGTTAATCATACATTTTTTTATAGATGAAGACAAGTTATGTGTAAAAAATATCCACCAAAATCTTAATTAAAGGAATATCTTAATGCAAAATAATATATTATATTATTTTTATAAAGGAGAATGCTCAAAAAAAACCCAGGCTGTACACAAAAGTTATGTAACTCAAAAAATTAGTTATACTGTGTAATTGAATTCCCAATGTTTACCTCTATCAAATTCGATGGCTGAACATACTATTTTGCTATAACTTTTCAGTAGGGGTTTTCAATATATTTTTATATTTTTTAAATAAGTTACCTATATAAATGTTTAATCTTTTTTGAGTCACACATTTTTAATATGGGTATGTAACTGAGTTACAAATTAAAAATATAAAAAAATATATTTTTGAAAAATGAGTCATCATCACCAGGTCATATATGTCCCCACCGTAGATTGCTAGCCTATAGCCTATGAAGCACCAAACCCTTCCATCCCTCTACTGACTTTTGCAGTATGCACGGGAAGAAATGCAGCTGGCACCTTCTATGTCTTTTTTTCGCTCTCAATCCAGCATGGGAGCAATGGGAGAAATGAGTGATACTGTGTAATTAATTCCAGATATTTACCTCTATCAAATTCAATGGCTAAACATATTATATTGCTATTACTTTTGAGTAGGGGTTTTTAATATATTTTCAATATTTTTTATCATGAATATAAAAAAGACATACCCGCCCACACTACTAGCTGGCGCCCGTAGTGCGGTTTCGATACAATTATATTATTCAAAAAATAATCATTGTGATGAATGTTTGAAAAATATTTATTTTTTAAATTCACCTTTTAAATAGTAGATAATAGCAAAAAATAGTATTTAGCCATCGAATTTGATAGAGGCGAATATCTGGAATTGAATCACTCAGTATCACTAAAATTCTGAGTTACACACCGTTTGTGTACGGCCTGGGTTTTTTTCCCATACATTTTGAGCATTCTCCTTTGTTTTGCAAGAACTGGTAATAATTTGCTTATATAAATAACATATTTTAGTGCGCGTGAGAGAAGATGCGGTTAATAAAGCATTTCCTAATACAACAATCATCATAACTCTGGTTCGATTGAACGTTATTTTGATATAATTGTTTCGCTATTTTAAAAGTATGCAGGTCAGAAATAAATCATATCTGCTATTTATCTCCGTGTTGCAGTTAAACTAAGAACGTATCAGATGCACCGTACCTTTGCCGTGATATATTTTTAGTAAGATGGGTACACATGTAGTTCCATTCTCTACCACTATCGACTACCGACAACCGGCTAGCTATAGAGATATTTTGCACAAAAATCTGATCAGCGCCTCTAGCGGCCGTCTAAGGAACTATTTTGGCAGTATATTTTAAATGTCAAATTTTCCACTGAATCGCGCTAATGGAGTCCAGAGTTTAGTGACGTGCCTGGTTTAAAGCTAAATTCTCGCCCCCTGTTGTAATTTACGAAACGTAGGGATATTTCAATCACCTCTGCTTGCACCTTTAAGTATTTCAAGGGTATGTATGTATGTATAGACAGACATTTTCTCAACATTTTTTGGACTCAATCCGGTGTGCGATGGTTTACTTTTTCTAACAAAATATACACTTTTTTGTTATGGAGAAACAAAACTACACAGTTTTTCAGTTCACCGAGTACGGTGAATTCGGTCAGAAATATGGCTGTATTTTTGGGAACAGTGAATCAATTTTGACACTTGAGAGACTTTTTAAAATCATTCCTGACTTTTTCGTGTGGTATTCGAACAAAATTCTTGTTAAAAATTTGCTAGTTATAAAAAATTAGAAACAGTTTATTGTGAAAGCTTAACTTTTAAACTTAGTTCGTCCTACATACATAATTTTATAAAATCACGCTTTTTTAAATTGTAACATAACAAAAACGCAGTAGCGTGCAAAGGAAGTTTGTATTCAAGGGATCAAGTGAACTACGATCCCCACAAACTTCCCTTGTTTCATTTATCTATGCATATCATATAGGACTAGCAATATTATCATATCACCGACTGAAGTACATATTTCATCGTAATTAATCACAATATATTATTATATTATTTATCGTGGTAATTTGTTCTATACAGTATTACACTTTTAGAAAAGGTAAAAAAATATATTTAGGAGAGGTATAATATAATCTCATGACAAAACTTACAAAACGTCTGATGAGACTCACGACGGTACAGAAACGTATCACTGTAGCTCGATTCTCTACTACGATCGACTACCGACAACCGACCTGTCATCGAGAAAGTACGAAAATTTGATCGGCGCCTCTGACGGGTGTCGTAAGAAATATTTCCGCAGTACATTTTAAATGTCAAAGTTTCGATACTCGACAGTACAAACTGTACAGAATCGCGCTACTGTAGATACTATGTATGTCCTGTCAATCAATGTTGCACGATTACAAACACTTATAATAATAAATCATTCCAACTGCCTGCAACTAAGTAAACGAACTGCATATTTATAAAATAATAGCCGTTATAAAATTAGCTGAATAAAATTATTTTTGTTTGTGCGTTGTTCATTTCCGACGAACTAACTGAAGTAAAATGACATGGTAAGTGGTTTACGATTATTTTTTTGTTATGTATGATGCCAATTCTGAAATTTTAATCAATTTGCAAGTGTAAATAGTCCTATTTCAAAACTTATTTATGTAATAAAATACAGACTGATTCACATTGAAGTGAATGGTGGAGACACATATTGTATCTATAGGTATTTTAAAATTTTTGTAGCTTTCCAAAGCACCTTGCGTTACTTAACGATTGGATGGTCGGTCTAGTTTTTGTATTACAATAGTTTTGTGTAAAATATAGTCACAATATATGCTTATAATATAATTAATCATTGAACAGCAACGCAGCATCATGTGTAACACCTACAACAGGAGGGTTTGCTGAACTTTTCACATCAACTGTCAAGTTTTTTGCAGCAAGCCAGTGTGTTTTCTCTCAAGACCCATATGAGGAGATTGTCCCTTTAAGTATGTATTGCAAAATATTTAAATATGTATTTTTTAATAATAATCGAATTTTACTTATAAGAGTACATTCAATTAAAGAAATAAAGTTTGAAGAAAAAAAACGAGTACTTCGTAGAGTTCGGTCTTTTTTACTTGATGTAACGTTTTTATATTATTTTCCTTTCAGTTTTAATTCTCTGGCAGAAAATTAAAAAAATAAACACATAAAGTATATTTAATAACTTCAAAATTTCCAACTGAACAAATCGACTAGCTTCACCTGACATTAATTTAATTATCATAAACCTACATATGATTCAATTGAAATAATAAACATAATTGGTCAAATTGAATTAATTGTGCACTAAAATCTATATTCCTGTAAAACATTAAATTATGTACCTATTAATAAAACACATTGCATTTTAATAGACTATTCTATCAAATAAAATTATTTTAATCAATTTGTTCACTCTAAATCAATACTACATCGGCTATAACAGTATTTAAAACTTATTTTGTTGCAGATTATACTAAATTCGACTTCATCATAGTGGGAGCAGGGTCCGCTGGTAGTGTCTTAGCGAATAGACTAAGCGAAGTAAAGGAATGGAATATATTACTCATAGAAGCTGGAGATGAGCCTCCTATTGAAGCAAAAGTAAATATGAATTTTGATTTATAATTGATCCCCATGGTGTGCCGCTCGCGAAATTAATTTCATGTCCTATTCTAGTTGCTTTAGGCCCGATTATAATCTATGTTTGATGACAAAATAGATTTTACTGTATTTAATTGTAACAGATAAAGTTTCGCAGTTAAAACATGAATAATATAAAATATAAATAGATATGAAAGTATCGTGTTTAAATAACATGCCAAATGATTTTATTCTAGGTCCCAGGTCTTGCACCATTCCTGTTCGGAGGCAAATATGACTGGCAATATGTGACATCAAATGATGGAGTGATCAACAAAGCTATGATCAACGGTTCCATCAACTGGCCAAGAGGTAAAATGCTCGGAGGCAGCAGCAATATAAACGGAATGATATACATGAAAGGAAACGACCAAGATTATCAAAGTTGGTATGATGCTGGTAATAAAGAATGGAGCGTTAAAGAAGTACGAAGATGTTTCACAAAGTTAGAAAATTACCAAAACATGCGCTTACTAAAGAATCCAAACGTTTTTAAACATTATGGAACCACTGGACCACTAGTAGTTAATAAATTTAATACTACCTTCCGAAGTGTAACGAATAATGTTCTGTCAGCTTGGGATGAAATTGGTATTAAGAATGTACCTGATTTGAATGCTGCAAATGCATTAGGTTCTAGTATCATGACAGTCACCGCTGCAAACGGCGAAAGACAAAGCACAAGTAAAACCTATTTAAATGCTGCAAAATCCAGAAAAAACTTGACGATAATGAAAAACAGTCTTGTAAGAAGAGTTTTAATAAAGGAATCGTCGAAACGTGCTATTGGCGTAGAAGTGGAACATGGGTCTAAAATATTTACCTACTTTTCCACAAAAGAAGTAATTGTTAGTGCAGGATCTATAAACTCGCCTCAGCTTTTGATGTTGTCTGGAATTGGACCTCAAAAACACTTAGCTTCGAAAAATATACGAACTATAATCCACTCTCCAATGGTAGGACAAAATTTACAAGATCATATAATAATATTATTAATGATCGGTACAAACCAGTCAAATCCAGAAACTAAATCCGATAAACATTTTGATGTATTTAAATATTTTTATAATCGAACGGGATATTTGGCACAAAATTCATTTTCAGATATTTTAGCATTTTTCTCAAGAAATGGAAATGCTACTTTTCCAGATTACCAATCCCATCTCAATATTATTTGGAAAAATACTACGCACTTCCAAAACATCTTCGATTGGTTTAGATTCAACAAAATCGTGTCAAAGCCTCTGACTAGGCTTAACAAGAAGCACACGTTCTTTATGTTTATGTTCAACTTGCTTCATCCAAAATCTAGAGGAAGTATTGAATTGCGTTCAAAAGATCCCAAACAACAGCCAATTATCAAACCCAACTATTTCAAAGACGAGTATGATTTGGAATCAGCAGTGACTGGTATTATGAAACTCTCCAAGGTATTGAAAACGAAATACTTTACTTCTGTTGGTGGATTCTTAGCGAGAATGAAATGGCCAGAATGCAATAAATATAAATTAGGTAGTAGAGGGTATTGGAAATGTGTATGCAAAAATATGGTACTAACTGTGTATCATCCAGTTGGGACTTGTATGATGGGAAGTGATCCAAAGACTTCGGTTGTAGACAGTCGCCTGAGAGTTCATGGTGTTGACAATCTCCGAGTTATCGACGCAAGTATAATGCCTACTATTACAAGTGGTAATACAAATGGCCCCACAATAATGATCGCAGAAAGAGCCGCAGAGCTATTGAAAGAAGATTATAGGAAACGAAACGAATGCTACTAATACCATGTTTATTTTAAACGTGTATAATTAGTAGATCATTTCAAACTATCACAGCGAAATAAAAGATTAAGAAAAAATATATTCTTGGTTTTTTGGTATTTTATTTGCCTCACATGTTGACGCAGCGAGATTTATAAAAACAATATTTAACAACCTACAATGAAAGCACGCTCATTTAAATATTTCAGGCCCAGCAAACTCAACATCGAATAAATCAATTCCATTATGCTATATATTTAAGACTTCAAAAACACATTTTTTCATACATTCATTTTTAATTATTCGAGCATGAAACACACATCAATAAATTCAGGGTCACAGAAAACTTTAAGGAAAACGAAATTATACTTTTTGTCATGTAAATAATGTTTAACGATAAAAGAGTTCTGAGCCGCGAAAAACAATAATTATTTATTTATCAAATAATAAAAAATGCTTTACATAACCCAGTTTAGGGGATCAACATAAAATGTTATCTTGTAAATGAATAATTATGTAAATGTCAACAAACTAATAAAATACGAAGTTTTTTAGATGACTACGAACACGTAGTACCGTTTAATGAATTTGAAGGGCTAGGCATCAATGGAGTGGTAAATACTTAGCTTCGTTTTTGTTTTTAATCCTATTTTTCTTTGTATTTTAACAATATTTGCTGCTGCTCGTCTTTTATGTCCATTTATTCCAAAATTATGTGTTTCTACCTATTAACCCTGCCCAGCAGTGGGACACTAATGGGTTACATTTTTTTTATTAATTATAATTTATTAGATCCCCTTAGCCTCATTCATTAATCTACTAAAGCTGTATTTATTTTCATTTCAGTTACAATTCATCCTGTTCTGCGCCGTCGGCCGGCGTCGCTTCATCTACCTACGCGTCTGCGGTCCAGTTTTTTGCGGCTGCTATCTGTCTAGCATCTGAAGGCTCTTATCCAGATGCAAATGTTAGAGGTAAAACTACTTTACTACGGCTGTAAGAACTAGAATATATCTAAAAATATAAGTGTGAAGTAATTACCAAATAACAATAACTTGTTTTACTAGTATTTATAATTCTGCGAAATAATTTTATATTTTTTTAAAAGACCTGCAAAAAACGTAGTCCTTGTTTTTACTATTACTTATACTATTTTTTGTTACAGATTTATCAAGATTTGACTTTATAATAGTCGGCGCTGGGTCTACTGGAAGTGTTTTAGCTAATCGACTCAGTGAAGTAGATAAATGGAGTGTCTTGCTTATAGAAGCTGGAGGTGACCCACCGATAGAAGCTGATGTTAGTATTCAATGGATTTTTATAACTCCATGTCTGCTAAACGCAAATGGTAAAGCACAATTAGACTAAATAGACTTATACGAAGGCGCGCTTATTATCTTTTTCTAGCCCAATATTGAGTTGTACTAATAAAAATAATGATATTGGTACAATTGTGCATTCATATTTGATATTTTAGATTCCAGGGTTCCATGTTGATCTCTACGGTACCAAGTTTGATTGGAAATACAAAACAGCAAACGATGGAATCGTCAATCAAGCAAATATAAACGGATCTATTGATTGGCCTCGAGCTAAAATGATCGGTGGCTGCAGTAATAATAATGCTATGATATATATTAAAGGTAATAGTCAAGATTATCAAAGATGGTACGACGCTGGCAATCCTGAATGGAATCTGGATGACGTTCGAAGGAGCTTCAAAAAAGCGGAAAGTTTTCAAGATGCCAATTTAGCCCGAAACCCAGATGTTGATCAACAATACGGTCATGATGGACCCCTTGTAATTAATACATTTAATAGCACATTCAGAGAGAGTACTAAGAAAGTATTAGCAGCTTGGAATGAAATTGGTTTAGAAAATGTTCAGGATCTAAATGTAGCAAATTTATTCGGATCTGGGATTATGAGAGTGACTGCTTCAAACGGTGAACGAAACAGCGTCAGTAAAGAATATTTGCAGCCAATAAAAAATAGAAAAAACCTCAAAATAATGAAAAATAGTTTCGTGAAAAGGATCTTGATTAATGCTTTTAAACAAGCTGAAGGAGTTCTTGTAGAGCGTGATGGTAAAACGATTAGAATATTTGCAAACAAGGAAGTTATAATAAGTGCAGGTGCTATTAATTCTCCACAATTGCTTATGTTATCTGGAGTCGGACCAGAGCAACATCTCAGATCAAAGGCAATTCCAACGCTCGTCGATTCACCGATGGTTGGACAAAACTTGAGAGACCATTTTCTTTTACCAACAACAATTTATACTGATGAACCAAATGAAGAAACTGAAGCAGACATGCAATTTGAAGTGATACAATACTTTTATAACCGTACCGGGTACTTGGCACAAAACATAGTTTACGATATTTTAGCGTTTTTCTCCCTAGATAAGGAAGCTAAATATCCCGACTTTGAAATCTATGTGTTGAAAATTCAGAGGAATAAACCTAATCTTAAGGAATACCTCGTAAAGGTTAATCAATACAAAGATGAAGTAGCAGATTCGATTGTAGAGTTAAACCAAAAATATTCATTGTATGTGTTTCAAGTAAGTTTATTACATCCACATTCAAGTGGAAACATTTCTTTAAGCTCAAGAAATCCTAAGGATTCTCCGATTATCTTTCCAAATTATTTCAAAGATCCAAGAGACATAGAATTGACTGTGTCTGCAATTGAGAAAGTGTTGGAGGTTCTAAACACTACATACTTTAAATCAGTAAATGGTTTCCTTGGAAGAATCAAATGGCCAGCGTGTGACGAATTCGAACTTGGCAGTAGAGATTATTTTAAATGCATCAGTTTGAATGTTGGTGGCACAGTGTACCATCCCGTAGGTACTTGTAAGATGGGGACTAATACAACAAATTCTGTTGTTAGTAGTCGGTTGAAAGTTCATGGTGTTAAAAATCTTCGTGTGATCGACGCAAGTGTGATGCCAAATCATGTAAGTGGCAATACTAATGGACCTTGTGTGATGATTGGAGAAAGAGCTGCTGAACTAATTAAAGAAGATTATAATATATGTGATTCATAAAATGTATTTGAAGGCCGCATTGTAGTTTGTTTGAATAAACTTTTGATGTACCAAACCCAGTGCTGATGTGCTGAAAATGAAATAAATTCTGTTTTTTATATTTATGTCGTGTTATTATCTATCTTGGGCGTGTGTTATTCAGTAGTAACACATCGTCGCCTATTTCCAATTATTCAAGATCCTGCCAAATCTTAGTAAATAAATAGTTTTCAAAGTCAAAAACTGTAAATGAATTAATCGATTCATTATACTTTAATATCTCAAGTCTCCTCTCCCCTTTAACAAGTCTAATATAATATGTTTGTATTCAAATGTATTATTTTTCTGTATTCAAATTTGCCTTTTAACTAATAATTACTTTGCAATATTAAATATGTAAAATGTATAATGAGTTTGAACAATTGCGTTTAGTCAATAAAATGTTGAAAGAATATTTATGTTACTTTTAAACCCTGAATTATGTTGAATCTTATACCTTCCAGCGAAATCCTATAATCAGTTATATTTTATTGGTAAAGGTTCAACGCGATTTACGAAATTCGATTAAGAAGATGTTTTAGGAAATTAAGTTGTATGAAGCAAAAGAAGTTAGTAGGTATTGTAGAAACAAGCTTGTTTTTAAGGATGCATTTACTCGTATAATTTATCTATTTTTTTCATTGGGAACACAGTAAATATAATGAAAATAGTCCGGAATAGATTTTTGTCCAATAACTCTATCTTACAAATTCTAAGTGTTCTGAGATACACAGTAGCAATATGTTTTTTTCTTCAATAAGACGCAATTGTTCACTTTTCTGTCTGTGGCATATTTATTTATACAAGTTTTTTTCACATTTTATCAACTTCCGTGTAATACCAACAATATAAGAGTATAAATGTAGCTAATTTTTTTCCCTATCATCTTAGCTGACCAACTGTCAGAATTTACGCATCTATTAGCTTGTATGTAGATAAAAATATAGTTGTATCGAGAGAGTAAGAATATTTTTTTGCTTCTAATTCCTGACAACATGTCCGGTACACTTTGGTAAGATTTTGTATTTTATCTTGTGTTTGTAACGTTTCCTTCCCTTTTGTTTTTTTGTAAGAAATGAAATATTTAGATTAGAAAGCAAGGCAACTGGTAGTAGAATGACATCTTTCCTTGCCTCTTTCACACCCATACATCTAGTCATACGTTGAGTACAACGCAACTGACTTTTTTGTGTGGCTACTAAGTACGTAAATTCTTACAAAATTATAGTTACTATAAACTATGCTAATAACTATAATCGGGAAACGATAAAAATTACTTGCCTACATGAAAACTTCCTTCAATAATCAGTGAATTATATTATACAGCCTTAATTCAACATGCACAACACCTTCGCTCGGGCTTTCTACTCTAACATTCGCCTCTGCTGTGCAGTTCTTTGCAGCAGCGACTTGTTTCTCAGAAGGAACATATCCGGATGCTGACATTGAAGGTATAAATAACAATAAACAGTAATATATTATTATTAATTTCACTATTTTGATGGACTTATTGAATGGTTGATAGACGTGCGAGTAAGAAAGTGAACGTATGGCTTGACAACATTTTTAGCTTACGTGTCACTATCAATATGACACACAGGTAAAACATGTAGGTTCCTTTGCTGATAATAAATGCGCAAAAGGGGGAGGAATTTCATAAATAAAATGTTTATAGGCAATGTTTTAAAATATAATCGCATACTAATGTTTATTTCAAGAGGTAAAACAAAAAATTATGAGTATTGGTCTAAACTGAAATTATTACTTTACAATATTCTTATTTCAGATTCAGCTCGTTTTGACTTCATAATAATAGGCGCTGGCAGCACAGGAAGTGTTCTCGCTAATCGGTTAAGCGAAGTAGAAGACTGGAATATTCTACTCATAGAAGCTGGTGGTGATCCACCAACAGAGGCTGCAGTAAGTATAACAAATTATATGAAAGATTTTAATTACTCGAATCATTAAAAAAAAAAATAGAAAAATATATTAATGTTTTAAAGCAAAAGCATGGTCTTTGATAAAAGAATAATATTCTATTATCTACTAAAACTTGCCAAATAGGAATACATATTAAACTACTTAATGATGGAAATGTTTGATTGGTATGGCATGTATTTGTACAAGTAATAAATACATTCGACGCATGTGTCGGCGTTCGGTGCAAATAAATTCACATTTAATTCCATTATTTTCTGATTATTTCAGATTCCAGCCTTGCACTCTACTCTTTACAGTTCTAAATACAATTGGGGCTATAGAACTACTAATAATGGAATCATCAATCAAGGTAATATAGACGGATCAATTGACTGGCCACGTGGGAAGGTGCTCGGTGGATCCAGCAATATCAATGCTATGTTCTGGGTAAAGGGAAATACTGCAGACTATCAAAGGTGGCATGATGCTGGCAATTCTGAATGGAGTGTAGATGATGTACAGAGGTGCTTTAAAAAAGCTGAAAGTTTACAAGATGAGAAAATAGCTCAAATTCCTGGTGTAATAGAACAATATGGTCAGGATGGACCACTAGTAATCAATACGTTTAATCTTACAAATAGAATATTAGCTGATAATGTGTTGTCTGCTTGGAATGACATTGGTTTTGAAAACGTTCAAGATTTGAATGCCGCTAACGTTTTTGGATCTGGTACTACAAGAGTAACAGTCTCAAACGGTGAAAGAAACAGTGTCAGTAAAGCATATTTACAGCCAATAAAGAACAGACCAAACTTACAGATAATGCAAAATACTTTAGTTACCAAAGTCTTGATAAATGGGGATAATACGCTAAACAAACAAGCTTATGGGGTCGAAGTTGAACGAAATAGACAAATAATTAAAATTTACGCGAATAAAGAAGTTATAGTAAGTGCAGGTACAATTAACTCCCCACAATTGCTAATGCTGTCTGGAATTGGGCCCGAACAACATCTCGAATCTAAATCGATTCAAACTATAGTAGACTTTTTTTTTTTTTTTTTTTTTTTTTTTTTACGGGGGGAAAAATCCCTTCGGATACCTGCTATCCCTAGGGGAGGAAATAGCAGGTTATGTGGTGATTCCACTAAAAAACCACCCCGATAACCATCCGTTACATGCGCTACTGAGAGAACCCTGGGACCTAAAAAACACTCCAGTGCTCCCCATATGCATTTTGCCTTAAGACCCTTACTCGGAGAATATGCCTCCACTCCATGTTGGTAGCAACCCGGATCATCATAGTTGCCACCAATACATCCCAGACCGCATCCAAGAGCCTACAGCCCCTACTGTAAGCGCTTACGGTCCAAATCCGGCTTCGCACCTAGCGGTTACTACCGCCACTTTGACGCCGCCTCCTTCGCCTAGTAGGATCGGCTCTTTCCCTATCCCGCTCGGCGGCCTCTTTCTGGAGCATGACTGTTTCACAGAAAGAGACCATAGCCTGCCAACCTTCATTGTCTGCCAACATTGCCGTTATTACAGCGGGTAGAGACAAATCTCGTCCAACCTTCTGTACCAAAATGCCACGCTCAGCTATCCATGCCGGACATTCCTCTAGTGTGTGCTGAGCAGTGTCCCGATCGCTTGCACAGTGATGACATTGTGCCGTTTCTTCCCTACCGATTCGATTCAGATATTCGCCAAAGCATCCATGCCCCGTGAGCACCTGAGTTAGTCGGTAAGTAAGGCTGCCCCATCGGCGACTAATCCAGCCCTCAAAATTAGGCAATATTGCTCCAACAGCGCGTTGACGCGCGCTAGAGGGCTCACCCAGTCTCGCTTGCCATGTGTCAAGAGCTTGTCGGTGCGCATTACGTCGTACAACTTCAGACGATCTAGCTGACGTACTGTCATTTGCTTCCCAGTCGATGCCACGAACTTGACCATAAACTCTAGCATCCATCTCTGCAAGAATGTCAAAGGGTGGAAAGCTAGCTAAGACTGTTGCTGCCTCAAATGATATAGTCCGGTAGCCGCGAGCGATCCGAATGGCCATCACACGCTGCAGGCTATTAAGTAGAGCTCTGCAGCGTGAGGCACCGACTAAATCGTGTGACCATACGGGCGCCCCATAGAGTACCATGGACCGCACAACGCCTGCATAAAGACGACGGACTTCTTCCCGAGGACCTCCAATGTTAGGCAACAGTCTGTGCAGACTACCTGCAACTCTACGCACTCGGGGTACCAATTTTCCGAAGTGTTCACTGAAACTCCAGCGGCTATCCAGAATGAGACCGAGGTATTTCATACAATGACCTACCCGGACATCTGCTTCACCTACCCGAATGTACGAATTCGGTGGATCCACTCCTCCGCGAAGATTGTGAAACCACATAGCTTCGGTCTTATGAGCTGCCACCTGAAGGCCTAGCGACTGAATCTTTTCAACTACCTGTGAAACCCCAATTTCGGCAAGCTGAACCGTATCTCGATAACCTGTCCCCCGAGCAAGAACAAGAGTGTCATCTGCGTAACATATGACATTCACTCCAGAGGGGAGGTCGATCCTTAGTACCGCGTCATATGCAAGGTTCCACAGTAAGGGTCCCAATACCGATCCCTGCGGAACACCACAAGTAATATCCCTTCTAACCATGACTCCGTCCCGCCCAGTAAACTCTATACACCTATCGCGCAAATAGACCCCAACGATCACTCTTAGATATTGAGGGACATTGTGGTAAATGAGTGCTTGCCGAATCGCCAGCCAAGGAACAGAATTAAAAGCGTTGACTATGTCTAGACTCACAGCCAACGCCATTCCCCCCGTTCGAACAGTGGCTTCCGTAAAGGAGCGGACACGTTGGATCGCATCTACTGTCGACCTTCCCCGCCGAAACCCAAACTGAAAGTCTGAGAGATCAGGACCCACGCGCGACAGGTGCTCGTTGAGGCGGGATGCAATGACACGTTCAAAAAGCTTACCCGCCTCGTCTAACAAGCATATTGGACGGAACGCTGATGGAGAATCAATAGGCCTACCTTCTTTCTTTAAAAGAACCAGTTTTGCAACTTTCCAATCACTAGGGAATACACCAATACGTAGGCAGCTGGTAAAAAGTTTTCTGAGTCGATTCCCTATTATCGGCATAGATAACACCCAGACTCGTCCTGGTACGCCGTCGGGACCCGGAGCGGTATTACGGGCTGCAAGACGACGTATAGCCATATCCAATTCGCCTTCTGTTACTTCAAGGTCATCAGTCCATTCCGGCCGTTCTGACTGAAGGGTAGAGATTGAGGAACTGCTATCGATTCTCGGAAAGAGAGCATCTACAACGCGGTTTACAAATTCTGGTTCCAGAGTGGTCGTCAGAGGAGGGACCCACGGTCTCAACTTCCCTAAAACGATTTTATAAGGACGTCCCCATGGGTCTCTGTTCAGTTCTTCAATAAGCTCATTCCAACACCGAGCCTTGGCGTCTACAATAGCGACCTGCAGCGCCTTTGCAGCATCTCTGTAAACTGCATAAGCTGCAGTGATGTCGTCAGGTGTAGCTCGCCGTCTTCTACGCGCTCGTTGAAACCGACGCCGAGCGCTTAGGCAAGCAGCTCGTAGCTGCGCGATCTCGTCTGACCACCAGTACACTGAGCCCTTCTTAGCCTGTTTGACTCTGGGCATCGATGTGTCACAGATTGATATCATAATGTTCCGGAACCAGGATGCATGCACTTCCGGGTCAGCCAACATATCTTCGTCTCCTGCTGACCAATCTACAACATGACATGCAGCGACTAGCATATCTCGATCGAGGCGCTTAAGAGACCAACGCCGAACAGAACTGCTACTATTTGGCACAAGGCTATTATCACGTCGCTGTGAACCGCCCGTCATGCGTTGGAAGGTTACTTTGAAGATAATGTGGCGATGATCGGATAAATTGACAACGTTGTCCGCAACTCTCCATCCCGAAATCATGTGTGCCGCCGAGGGAGACGCCCATGACAAGTCAACTATAGACTCCCCCTGCCAGCGCACACAGGTACTAATCGAACCTTGATTTAATAGACGAAGGTCTAGTCCTGCCGCCCATTCCAATAATATTTCTCCTCTCACATCATCTCGACGATCACCCCACTCTTTGGAATGTGCGTTAAAATCACCCAGAACAAGTAAGGGACGATTTAAATAGCCGCGGATAGCATTCGTTAATGCATCCAAAAAAGCTTCGTATGCGGCTAAACCGCTGTTCGGAGAAATGTAACAGCCCACTACAATCATTGAACCCCACTCTACACCAACAAATCCAGTTCCGACACAGAAGAGATTACAATGGTGACCATTGTTCACGTCGGCCCAGTGAATAGCAACGGATCCATCCTCTGCCCCAAACCACCGTGGATGGTCAAGGACTGAATAAGGCTCCGCTATTACCGCTAGGGCAACAGACCACTCCGCAACTGTCTGCATTAGCAGATCTTGTGCTGCGCGGCAGTGATTTAAGTTACCCTGCAAAATAGTTTGTTGAGGAAAGAATGTTAAGCCTCCATTACCTCCCCTGCCGGATGAGCATCCGACTGAGACGTTACACTAGCCGACAATGGAATAGAAGTCCTTGTGGCTGAAGCAGAAGAGGACTTTCTTCTAACTGCCATCTTTCGTCTAGGTGGAGAGCATTTCCTGCTTCCCAATCTGTGATTAGAGGGTTGACCAAGGTCCGCACAGACCGGACATTTTGGAACGCTCGCTAAACACTCCCGTGCCTTGTGATCTCGGTCGCCACAAAAGTAGCAACACTTACTCCGGTCGGCAGCTTGGTTAGGACACTGTGCTACTACATGTCCTATCTCGAGACAGTGGTAACATTGCAATGGCCTTGCTGTCAGTACTTTCACCCTTGCCATAATCCAACCAACCCGAACTCGGTTGCTTTGAGATATTTTCCGGACTGCGGTTAGAGGGCATTTCACCCAGGCCGTCCCCAGATGAGATGAATTAAAGCGAATCTCACCCACTTTCACTTCGCTTTGAGAACATTCACCTGCCTCAGCTATTGCAGCTACAATATCATGAGATTTAATAGACTCATCCAGGTCCATCACCCGCACTTCGCCCATTTTGGTCGGACGTGCAATTATTGCGCCCAGGTCTGCAAGCGCTACCTTCAGACGGTCAGCGAGAAGATCTGCCTTGGCTGACTTCTCGGGACCAGAGATTTTCAGTACTAATCCTCCTGTTACCGCCCTTTTTTGTCGAAGTTCTGCAATACCACACTCACTCAAACTTATTCTCGCTTTTGCGGCCTCCATAACCTGACCTATAGTAACAGCTGAATCCTGAGGTACACTGATCGTCACAGCAGCAGTGTTCGGAGGTCGAGGCATGCGTGACGTTTCCACCCTTTTATCTGGAAGAGCATGTCTATTTGCTATTACTTCAGACTTCTTCTGCTTGCGCCCTACAACTCTGGCCCACGTTTCCATGGCTGGTGACGTCGACTCCTGTAACTCAGGTGTTAACAGTACAGAAGGTTGTATAGATGCAGGTGTTAGTGATGATTGAGTACCCAACTGCCCCTTCTTCTTCTTTTTTCTCTTGGCCTTCTGTTTTTTCTTTGCAGGCAGCGGCTCTGTGTGATTCTGTCTCAATCCTTCCTTGTTCACCGTCCCCTGTCCCAGAGTTGGTCTAATGGCCCTCCCTGGGAACAGTTCTGCAATTATATTGGTGCGAAATTCCAGCAATTTGTGATCCATTAAGGCTGCCAACTGCTCCATAGGTGAATTGCTTGACCTTGGCACGACGTCTCGCTTTTTTTGCTGTTTTGCCGGATCATTGGATTGCTTCACTCTTCGAGTGGGTGTTGCAATTACTTCCTGCTGTCTAGTCTCTAGTGACATGCTATTGGACTGTGACCTACTGCGCTCTTCACGAAGCTTTGCTAGCTCTGAGGACATAGTGCTCATTCTCTCTTCCAAAGAGGCCAGCTGAGTCCTAAGTTCTATGTTCTCATGCCGAAGTCCTTCCAAAACTTCTACATTGCTCCTTGTACTCAGTTCCCTCGAAGCTGCTTGCATGTTTCTCGCAGCTAACCAAAGTTCGCGTACAAACTCGCCTTTTAAATTACGCGAGGTATCTGCAACTTTCTCTACAGCACATACTGATTCCATAATTCTGGCATCAATTTGTGCTGTTGGTTGATCCTTCAGCTCCTCAACAATATCCTCGACACGAGGTAACGTATCTTTAGATCTCCTGGAAGCTTTGTCTCTCTCTACCACATTATTGTCCGCTCTAGGCTGCTTAGCCCGTTGATCTGACACTTCATCGCGAGGCCTCCGTTTTCGCGGTCTCAATGTCCCGGTGGACTGGGAATTAACCGAGGCGCAAGACATGAGAGAACTGTCGCTCTCCTCCGACTCGTATTGCTGTCGTGTCACCTTTCTCCGCGGAGTTGCAGGCCGCGTAAATGCAGCTGAACTATTAAAATCTTTCTCCCGATTCTCCTGAACTTCCATTTCCGTACGGTTATCTACATGTAGATTCAATGATTTTTGAACCTGTTTCTCCGAGCACGTGTGTGCTCTCTCTCCATCACTATCTTCTAATGTGTCGTTAATGGCACAATGGCGGGAATTGTCCCCCCCAGAATACGAGGGACAGACCGACGAATCGGTGTGGGATTCTCCTCTTACGGAGTAAGAGGTACCCACCTGGGGTATATAATTATTCTTTTTATTCTTCGCCATCATGTCAGTGTTGTTTTTCTGTCGGGGTGTACTCCCTTAGGCCGATGTCTTACTAGACTAAAGGTACGACCATACCTGTTATTTCCATTCAACTGTTTTCCTCGCCCCACAGACACCCCCCGCTAACGCTCTGCATGTAAAACACAGAACGTCCGCAGAAAACGTCGACACGGCGAACAAAACAGTTGAAGGTGACTAATTGCAGTGACAGAATCACTGGGCGATGGGGTCGTCACATCCCTACGCCGGGATAGTAGACTTACCTATGGTCGGACAAAATCTGAGAGATCATATTTTGATGCCCATAACTATATACACAGATGAACCGGTGCCAACAATTACTGAAGCTGACGAGCAATTTGAAGTAATAAAATACTTTTATAATCGCTCTGGAGCCTTAGCTGAATTTAGTTTTCTGGATATCTTCGCATTTTATGCTTTAAATAAGGATGCCATTTATCCTGATTACCAATACTTTGTAACAAAGAGTGCAAAGGGTAAACCAGGTGTTAAGGAGTATTTTACAGGTGTTTACCGATACCATGAAAGTATCGCAGATTCTATAGCACAACTGAACCAAAACTATTCACTTTATGCGTTCCAAATTTGTCTTTTGCATCCACAATCAAGTGGGAATATTTCCCTAAATTCAAACGATCCAAAGGAATTTCCCCTGATTTATCCAGAGTACTTCAGTGATCCCAGAGACTTAGAATCAACTGTATCTGGAATTGAAAAACTATTAGAAATTTTGGATACTGACTTCTTTAAGTCAATCAAAGGTTTCTTGGGGAGAGTTAAATGGCCAGAATGTGATGAATTTGAACTAGGTAGCAGGAAATACTGGAAGTGTCTGTGTACTAACACCATAGCTACAATATATCATCCAGTAGGGACTTGCAAAATGGGAACAGATTTTAGCAACTCTGTTGTGAGTAGTCGGTTGAAGGTCCACGGAGTAGACAATCTTCGTGTAGTTGACGCCAGTGTGATGCCTAATCATGTCAGCGGCAATATTAATGCACCTTGTGTAATGATTGGGGAGCGCGGTGCTGAATTGATTAAAGAAGACCACAAGTCATAGCTCTTCCAAATTGTAATTCCTGCATAATAAAATGTTGGTAAACGTGTGTTTAATTATTTGTTTTGTTTGTCTTTGTATTCGACGATTATTTTTAAATTATTATATTTTTCTCTAAAGTCTAGGAAGAGGTGTATAAAATACACCCACGTTTCTCAATTAACTAATGTCAGTCCCATGTAATAGGGGGCGAACCTACCCTACCACATACCGGGCACTTCACGAAATTACGAGCTACTTTTAGGAAATATTCTAATATAAATTAGAAAAGACCTATACCACTTTGCCATACTGGGGAATCGAACCCAAGACCTCATGATCAGCAGTCGGATATATTATTATACCGACGAGCAGAGACACTTAAAAATAGCTGTCTGTATAAAACAAAGATTAATATTATTTTATCATTGTGTCCCCAAAGTTACTATCAATTACCCAAAGACTACAAAATGTTACGTCACTAGTATCAATACCTGTTAACACGCCCATATTAATTAATACATTAAGTTGTCGTTATCTCTTTATTTCTCTACAACTGGTTGTATATTATCATCTGAAAGGTACAAGTTAATTACCCCATAAAACCTGTCTTTATCGCTATGTTATTGTAAAACTAAAACCATGACTACATCAACTTTTACACGAGCACTTTCTAAACAAGAATATGTTTTTTAAACGAAAAAAAAAATGTCCGAGGCTTCTAAAAGTCCAGGAGGGAGACCTTGCACATAGCAATAGGGTATAACACCTTTACTTTATTGCGCCTAGAAAAAAAATTCTACACCGTAATTGCACCAGACATTAATGCACTGTTTTCGTTAAACTTTAAAATAATTTTAGCAGATCGCAAGTTTTTTTTACTTAAAAAATTATCTGGCTTCTACAAATTTCTGTCAGCGCTTTACTATCGTTGGTAATTTATTTCTTAATTTAAATTGAAACTGGAATGCATAAGTCAAATTGGAACAAATTAATTGTTGTATTATTGTAGCGACATTTCATCTTTTTTAATGTATTCGATGCAAGAATTTTGTGAACAGAGCCTTAGCCATTAGTTTCTTCGTATATGAGTTTTAAACGTTTAAATCAACTAAATGTAATTTAACTACGTAATTAACTACTGCATTTTATTGCTATAAATAAAATAGATGACTATTATTAAAATTGTCTAAAAATAATTTTAATTCTAGTCTGGTGCTTCGCTTTATCTAGAAGTTAATGTGTACCAATATGGCATGGTAAGTAAATAAATATTTTTATACTGTTCCTAAACAAAAAAAACTTTACAAATTAAGACAGGCAATGGTCTAATGGTGGTAATCTTCGAAAGGATAGATTCATTTATTCCCACTAAGAAAGATTTTTTTTTATCTACTCTCACATCTTATCTGATCTGAGTGACTGCTGATGACAGGGCGACAACCCTTTGGAACAGGTAAATCATTTTTACTGATTGCTTTACTCGAAATTGAGTTCTAGTCCGATTATCTGTTTCCAGTCAAATTGGAAAAGGTTTTCTATGACTATAAATCTTCAGATCTAAAATTCTCAAAGGTTAATCACCTGAGATAATACTTGTCTTGTTTTGTAATTTTCAGTGCCAACAACATCCACGAATGGTCGTGTGCGGCATCAACGGGCGTATATCCAGACCTTTTTACCTCAACAGTAACGTTCTTTGCAGCAACCCAGTGTTTCTTATCAGAAGGCTTTTATAAAGACAACATCCCTCCAAGTATGTATGCCTAATAATAAAATGTTACTCATGGACATGATTAATAGATTATTTTCGATTCGTAGCAAGAAGAATTCGAACTATGTGAATAGCTCCCTTCAACTTAAAATCTTTTTCAACTAAAGAATTAGAATAAGTCAGTGTCATTAGTAACTAACTAACTAAGCATCCTGTTAAAACAATAATAATAAATATTTATCTATTATGTAGATGAAAACAAAAGGAATTGTGCATGCAATCATTCAAGTTTCAACCAAAAACCCTTATTATTTTGCAGATAACACAAAATTTGATTTTATAATTGTGGGAGCTGGATCAGCTGGCAGTGTTTTAGCAAATAGACTAAGTGAGGTTGAAGAATGGAACATAATTCTTTTAGAAGCTGGTGATGAACCACCTATTGAAGCCAACGTAAGTGAAAGTTTTTTGAAATAAAACTGATAAAGCTATTGGCTAAGAACAATAATACAGCCAAAGTTTGCATGAATTTAGTGGTATTTTAACTTATGTATGCAAGTAATAATCAAATTGAATAAATTTTTAGTACAATTTTAATTAAAATGTTCACTTCTTTGGTTCCAGATTCCTAACCTAGACAAATCTATGTTCCGAACAAAATATGATTGGCAGTACTTAACAGAAAATGACGGAGAAATCGACCAAGCTATGGTAAACGGATCTATTGCGTGGCCCAGAGGTAAAATGATCGGAGGCAGTAGCAATATCAATGCAATGATTTATATACAAGGAAACGACTATAATTATGATACTTGGTATAACGCTGGCAATAAAGAATGGAGTGTCAAAGAAGTTCGCCGTTGCTTCAGAAAATTAGAAAGTTACCAAGACAAGCATCTTTTAAAAAATCCAAAAATTCGTAAACATTATGGCCAAGATGGGCCTCTTGTAATCAACACATTTAATAGCACCTACAGAGTGGTCACAAAATACATTCTCTCAGCTTGGGATGAAATGGGTATTAAAAATGTACCTGATTTAAATACTGCTAACTTAATGGGTTCTGGTATTATGGCAGCGACGGCTGCTAAAGGAGAAAGGCAAAGTGCTAGTAAAGCTTATTTAAATCCCGCGAAACATAGGAAAAACTTGGTTATAGTGAAAAACTGTTTCGTTAGAAAAGTTTTGATTGACAAGTCGACAAAAAAAGCCTATGGTGTAGAAGCAGAATATGGTTCTGAAATATTTACGTATTTCTCTAATAAAGAAGTGATTCTCAGTGCAGGAACTATAAACTCACCACAACTTCTAATGCTGTCTGGAGTAGGACCTCAAGATCACCTAGCTTCGAAGAATATTGAAACAATAGTTGATTCACCAATGGTTGGAGAAAATTTACAAGATCACATTATTGTATTAGTTATCACTGCTGCCAACCAATCAAATCCTGAAACTAAATGTGATGAAAGGTTTGATGTATTTAAATACCTTTACAACCGTACAGGGTATTTAGCACAAAACAGTTTTTCTGACATATTAGCATTTTATTCTAAGAGCGATTCTGCCATTTACCCAGATTACCAGAGTCATCTAACAGTAATTTGGAAGAATTCCTCAAATACCCAAAATATTTTTAATAGATTTCGATTTAATGATACTGTGTCAAGACCACTAGTTGAACTTAACAAAAAGCATACATTCTTCATGTTTGCGTTCAACTTGCTTCTACCAAAATCCAGAGGAACCATTTTGTTACGTTCTAATGATCCAAAAGAACCACCAATAATCAAACCGAATTATTTTAAAGATAGACGTGACTTAGAATCTGCAGTGACTGGTATAATGAAACTCCTCAAAGTATTAAAAACAAAGTACTTTACTTCAGTTGGTGGATTCTTAGTGAGAATGAGGTGGCCAGAATGTGATAAATATCGATTAGGTAGTAGAGGATACTGGAGATGTGTTTGTAAAAATATGGTACTAACTGTGTACCATCCCGTTGGAACTTGTATGATGGGAAGTGATCCAAAGACTTCAGTTGTAGACAGTCGCCTAAGAGTTCATGGTGTTGACAATCTTCGTGTTATAGATGCAAGTATAATGCCTACTATTACAAGTGGTAATACAAATGGACCAGCAATAATGATAGGAGAAAGAGGTGCGGAGTTTGTTAAAGAAGATCATGGAAAAGAAGCTGAATAGGAATAGAATATTATATAATTTTACTGACTGTAAGAATAACAATAAAGATTTTTAAGTGAAAATATCACGTGGTATTTAGTCGTTTTTTAATCTTATGGTAGCTTATATTCCTATTAAAATAATAAACTAATAAATAATGTAATCGATTGAACTCAGTTGAGCAAAGATGATTGCCGAACTGTGCCAAGCGAGGGTTTGTATTGTGAATCGCAATGTTTCGAAAAATAGACTCGCCACATACAATATGTATTCAAAAATATTTCAGTTAAATCTGAGTGTAATACATTAAATTTATTCCCACACTTGAAAATAGCGATAAACAGCTTATGTTTTTAATTGATGTGTATTATTTGTAAAAGGTACTTAATATTCTTTTGTACTTTCTAAATAATCGGCTGGACTAGTATTGGTACGTAGAAAAAGTATTTTATTGTCCGTAGGTCAATGACTTACACAAAATTACAGCCGTGACGTGCGCTATAAAAATGGATTGATATTATTTTCGTCAGTTGTGACGTGCTGTACCTACTTACTAGTCTTTAGTGAAAAATAATTTTGTCTGTAATTTTAATTAAACTTTTGTTAGTCGGGACTAAAATCGAACATTATTGATTCATAATCATGACATATCAAAATAAGTCACAAGTAATTTAATTTGAAAATCAAGCTGATAGTTATAGAAGAAATATTGTCGTATTAGAACTATATAATTCAGTAGTTACATGCTATATCGAATGTTTAAGCTTCTACTGTCTGTTATTAGTGAAACAAATAAATGCACTGGTAAGTAGTATTACAATTGATATTAAGAACATATTTTTCTAGTCGCATAATGTGTTATGTTATAATATCATCTTATTGACAAAAAAAAAATGCATAAAAGTAGAACCAAACATTACGTTTACGAATCTATTTTACTTGCTGGTACGTTGTTCTCAATAAGTGACACTTCTTTATCAGTTAACCATTTTAAAAACAGGCTACCTCTCAACAGGACTTTTTTATGCCATCAAAAACATTCTGTAAAAACCTCAAGTCTCGCCGTAAAAAGTTGTGAGATCTATATAATACCAAGTCGATTAATCTATTTAGTCTCTACTTAAAGGACCTTCTGTCTTAAGTTATTACGTATGTTATTATCATGCCAATTAAAAAAAATACCTTTAAAACAAATAGACCGACCTGGCCATCGCATGATTTAATTATTAGTATGTATCACACTACACAGCACGACGAGAAGTTAATGCTCCTGAAATGTTAATGGCGAATTTGTGTTTTCTTGCGTCCATGACCAAGTCGATCTATTTGTTTTAAAGGTATTTTTTTTAATTGGCATGATAATAACATACGTAATAACTTAAGACAGAAGGTCCTTTAAGTAGAGACTAAATAGATTAATCGACTTGGTATTATATAGATCTCACAACTTTTTACGGCGAGACTTGAGGTTTTTACAGAATGTTTTTGATGGCATCTCACTTCTTTTTGTAGAGCGAACATAAGTCCAATTTGTATGGAAAGACGTTTTTTTTTTCATAATTCAACATATTTTCCTATGGGAATGTTGTTCAGTTTCATGGGCTAAACACCCTTACCCACCCTATACCCCCTCCCGTTATGCCTCATATAGTAGGTACCTATTTACACCTATTTATTTTATTTTCTACAGTAATAATAATTCATTAACTGCAAATGTAACCTTGTAATCTTCTACATTTATATGGGATTACAAAGTTATTGTTGCAGTTGGTGTATTTAGAAAACTGGACCGAAATTAGAAAATATTACATTTTTCCCATGATTAAGACACTAAACCCTATTTGTATTCTAAATTTTAAGCTTCTAAGTCTGCTAGAAGTACCTTAGACTTTTGATGATCGGTGAGTCAGTGAGTCAGTGAATCAGTGAGTGACAAAATTCAAAATTTTAACAAGTTGTCATTCTTAAACTACTGGTTCAATATACTGAAATTTTAAATATTCCGTGTTTATACAATGACTAATTAGTTGCTGAAAATCCAGGCTTCTTGTTTTATCCACAACGAAATTATAGGGGTGTCAAAAATAGCCCGAATTGCTTCGAGAAAAGGATGTTACGGCCGTGCCGCTTTTTTTTTGCTCGACTTGCGGGGGCACTTCCGTGCCCCCAGATACATGACTTGATATACACATAGCAACCTTAAGGACTTTTTAATATATAAGTACACATAGATATAATAATGATGTTTCTTCTTTATATAGTTACAATACATCATGTGCTGCGCCTACGGCCGGCATTGCTTCGTCTGCGTTTGCCTCTGCGGTGCAATTCTTTGCCGCAGCACAATGTATCACGAACCGCACATTTCCGGATGCTAAAGTCAAAAGTATATTGAATTTATTTACTAATTAATTTTTATTTCTTTAGATAGAATTATAAATAAAAAAATCATTAATTTACTAGACAAAATATTAAATTCAAATAAACTTGCATTCTGGATCGATAGAAATGATTATTTGTAGTTTTAGATCGGGCAAATTTTCTACAATGAATTTTAAAACTTTAGTTGTATTGTTCCAGATTGTGCAACATTTGACTTCATAATAGTAGGTGCTGGTACTACAGGGTGTGTGTTAGCGAGACGACTGAGTGAAGTAGAAGAGTGGAATGTCATACTATTTGAGGCCGGAGGTGACCCGCCTATAGAGGCTGAAGTAAGAATAAAATGTTGTTACTATTTGCCATCGAAGACTATACTGGAACTAGTATAGATCTAGATTTGAAATTTTTTGAATCACAAATCGAAATATCTTCATTTTTTTTTTAAACTTATTCCTTATTTTTCTTATGAATTTTCGTTACCAGCTACTAATACCGGGGCAATTACTATGAATGAATGAAAAATGAAATTTCGAATCAACTTATTCTAGTTTATTTATTAAGATTTTTTTTTCTTATATCATTTATGTAATTATACACAACTTTTGGTTTCAGATTCCATTTTATCATTTAGATTTATATAAAACTCCATATAACTGGGGTTACAAAACTGCTAACGATGGAATTATTAGTCAAGGGAATATAAACGGATCTTTTGATTGGCCGCGTGGGAAAATGATTGGTGGCAGTAGCAACATCAATGCTATGATTTATTCCCAAGGAAACAGTGAAGACTATCAGAGATGGTATGACGCTGGCAATAAAGAATGGACTGTTGAAGATATACGAAGATGTTTCAAGAAAGCTGAAAATTTTCAGGACGAGAACTTAAATAAAATTCCAGATATTAGGGAACATTATGGTCAAGACGGGTTACTTGTTATAAATACGTTTAATCACACAAATAGAGAAAATACTCTCCAAGTACTGAAAGCTTGGGATGAAATAGGTTTCGAAACAGTTCTAGACTTAAATGTAGCTAACTCTTTTGGATCCGGTATCTCGAGAGCAACTGCTTCTAACGGTGAAAGGAACAGTCTTAGTAAAACATACTTATACCCAGTGAGAAAAAGAAAGAATTTAAAAATTATGAAAAATTCTTTAGTCACAAAAATATTAATTAATCCTGTGAAACAGGCTTATGGGGTTGTTGCTGAGCGTAATGGAAAGAAAATTAGAATATTTGCAACGAAAGAAGTTATAATAAGTGCAGGTTCTATCAATTCTCCGCAATTGCTTATGTTATCTGGGATTGGACCAGAAAAACATCTCAGGTCTAAAAATATTGACGTAGTTATAGACTCACCTATAGTTGGACAAAACCTAAGAGACCATATTCTGATGCCAATAACCATTTATACTAATGAAGCATTTGAGGAGACGGAAGCTGATAAGCAATTTGATGTTATCAAATATTTTTATAATCGTACAGGATCTTTAGCACAATTTATTTACTACGATATAATGGCTTTTCATGCCTTGAATGATGATGCTAAGTACCCTGATTTTCAATACTATGTAACAAAGAATGCGAAAAATACACCAGGCTTAAAGGAATTTTTCATCAGCGTCAACAAATACAAAGAAAGTGTAGCAGATTCTGTAGCAGAATTGAACAAAAATTATACGCAATACGCTTTTCAAATTACCCTTTTGCACCCACAGTCAAGTGGGAATATTTCTTTAAAATCCAGTGATCCAAAAGAATTTCCTCTTATTTATCCGAACTACTTCAACGATCCCAGAGATTTGGAATTAACTGTATCCGGGATTGAGAAACTATTGGAAGTTTTGAATACCGAATATTTTAGGTCTGTCAACGGTTTCTTAGGGAGAATTAAATTGCCAGAATGTGATCAATTTAGTTTGGGTAGTAGAGATTACTGGAAATGCCTTTGTAAAAACATTGTTGGTACAGTGTATCATCCAATAGGGACTTGTAAAATAGGAACAGATCCTACATCTTCAATTGTAAATAGTCGCTTAAAAGTCCACGGTGTTGAAAATCTTCGTGTAATAGATGCTAGTATTATGCCAAATCATTTAAGTGGGAATATAAATGGACCTTGCGTTGTGATTGGTGAAAGAGCTGCTGAATTAATTAAAGAAGAATATAGGAAAACAAATTGATATGAATACATCACAAATTAATTATATGTAGGAACTTAAATAAGTGGAAAAACAAATGCAAAGAAAGGACAACCTGCCGTTGACTCATTCTTCTTTTAATGTAAAATTATATTTGTTACGGAATTATTGTTAGCCGATGGTAAAAATAAAGTGTAGACTTTAGTTATAAATTTATTTTCTATAATCTTTTATTTTATTTTTACCGTATGTTTGACATCAAACGATCTTAACTTGCTTTTTCTAAACTTTATCTAGTATAACACCGACACAAGTAACATTTTAAAATATTGCATTGTATTGCTACACAAACTGTCGTTCCTTCAGCACTTCAATAATTCTTATCTTGTACATATAAAAAACTGTTTTTCAACAAAAACATTAATTTATCTACCTATTATGTAGAGCGTAGGTTTTGAATGGTTTAAGAAACCAATTACAATTAAGTCACATGCAAGTCGATAAAGCAATTTTGAGCGGTTATCGATTTTTTTAAACCTGATCAGCGCTCCTAGCGTATTAAAATATAAGAAGATTTTAATAATGTACATCGCAGACGCGGGGGACCCAAGCGGAGATAGACATTATTATTGATAGTGGGAGGAAGCATTTGAGAAGGACTGGTCGGATCTCGCTGTTGATAGGAGGATTTGGAAGGGAAGTGGAGAGGACTTTTCTCAGCAGTGGGCCACTCAAAAAGGATTTAAAAGAAAGTGAAAATGAAGCTCTTACTATTTGTTAGTACTAAGTATTAGAGTGATGCTATATATAAATGCATGGAATATTACATGTTGACGCACACGGCTGACACCATCCATCAATTGGAAGTTTTCGATAATAAAACAATATCATTAACATTCTTAATTACTTTTTTGTTTACGAATTCTATCGGCTCCTTCAGATAGCAATATTTCCACACGCAGTGTGTTTCATTGCAAAATATATACAATGCAGTGGTAAGTCATTTATTTTTAGATCATTGTTCGTATTTAATACAAGTTTTACAGCATAATTTGTAATTTTTAACTTTACGTTACTAAAATTAGGTGTCAATTTATTTTTCGTTGCCTTATTTTAGCTATAATTCATCATGTTCTGTACCTTCGGCCGGCGTCGCTTCTTCCACATTTGCTTCAGCAGTGAAATTCTTTGCAGCAGCACAATGCCTAGCATCAGAAGGCACGTTACCTGAAGCTAAAATCAAAAGTTGGTACACATTTGTTTTTACCAGTTAGCTATCTTTCTTCAATGGTTTCGGACCATTAATGGTAGAAATTTGAAGCCAATTGTGTTACGAATTACGAACCGAAAGTGAGCCTCTTGGTTATAATTTTGTTGGTATTGTTCAAAGGGCACAAAATTATCATTAATGATATTGTCTACTTTTACATAAATAACATTATAATTCAACAATTTCAACATGTTTACAAGAATTGATAAATACATTTGCTTAGAAGAAATTTTCTCTTTTTACATTATTTCGTACAGATTTTTTATAGCAGTTGAGGTTTTTTTAAGACGTATTTAGTGGAAATGTAACAATTCTGTTTCAGGTTGTGATAAATTTGACTTCATAATAGTAGGTGCTGGCTCTTCAGGATGTGTGTTAGCTAATAGGCTCAGTGAAGTAAAGGACTGGAACATTTTACTAATAGAAGCTGGTGGTGACCCACCTATAGAAGCTAATGTAAGTAAATGGACTATAATAAAATTATATACAACTGTTCTTCATTTATATACCGATATTGATGTAATTATCTGAACCTGTAGTGCAGGCCAATAATGCTGATATAATTAAAGTAATAATGACAGTGAATTAATTTTAGATTCCAGGTTTCCATCACGACCTACACCCAACTAAATACAATTGGGGCTATACAACTGTTGATAATGGAATTACAAATCAAGCAAACATAAATGGATCCATAGACTGGCCACGAGGAAAAATGATCGGTGGGAGTAGCAATATCAATGGAATAGTTTATAGTCAAGGAAGCGATGAAGATTATCAAAGATGGTTCGATGCAGGCAACAGCGAATGGAGTGTAGACCATGTACGTAGGTGTTTCAGAAAATCAGTAAGCCTTCAAGACATGAATTTACTTAAAAATCCTGATATTAAAAGACATTACGGTCACAACGGACCACTAGTTATAAATACATTTAATAGTACTCAAAGGCAAAATACTTTGGAAGTACTATCAGCCTATGATGAAATAGGAATTAAAACTGTACCTGATATGAATGTGGCTAATGCATTTGGTTCTGGTATTGAAAGAGTCACGGCTTCAGATGGTGAACGGAACAGTGTAAGTAAAGCATATTTACAACCTATTAAACATAGAAAGAATTTAAAAATTATGAAAAATACTTTAGCATTGAAAGTTTTGATAAATTCTCGTAAAATTGCTTATGGAGTACAAGTGGAAACAAAAGGAAAGAAGATCGATATTTTTGCTACTAAGGAAGTAATTCTCAGTGCAGGCTCTATTAATTCACCGCAATTGCTCATGCTATCTGGAGTTGGACCTGAAAAGCACCTAAGATCAAAGAAAATCCCAGTAGTATTCAATTCACCAAATGTTGGACAAAACCTAAAAGATCATATTCTTCAACCGTTAACAATTTATACAAATGAACCAAGATCGGTCACAGAAGCTGATATGCAATTTGACGTCATCAAATACTTTTACAACCGTGCAGGCTATTTAGCACAACAAAATGCATTCTATGATATTTTGGCTTTCAATTCTCTAAATAAAAATGCTAAGTATCCAGATTTTCAAACGTTCGTTAAAAAAAGTATGAAGAATATGACAAGTCTTAAAAGCTTTTTGATATCTAATAACAATTATAAGGAAGAGGTTGCAGAATCTATAGCAGAGTTGAACAAAAAATATTCACTTTATACATTTGAAATTAGTTTGTTGCATCCTCATTCAGTTGGTAATATTTCTTTAAACACAAATGACCCTAAAGACTTTCCTCTAATCTATTCAAACTATTTCAGTGATCCAAGAGATTTGGAACTATTGCTTTCTGGTATTGAAAAGCTGTTAGAGATTCTTAACACTACATTTTTTAAATCCGTTAAAGGTTTCTTGGGAAGAATCAAGTGGCCTGAGTGTGATAAGTTTAAAGTAGGAAGTAGAGATTATTTGAAATGCATATGTATTAATTTAGTAGGAACTGTGTATCATCCAGTAGGGACGTGTAAGATGGGATCAAATGTTAGTAATTCTGTTGTAAGCAGTCGGTTGAAGGTCCATGGAGTAAAGAATCTTCGTGTAGTAGATGCTAGTGTAATGCCTAACCATATAAGTGGTAATACAAATGGTGCCTGTGTTATGATTGGAGAGAGAGCTGCTGAATTGATAAAAGAAGACCACAAAAAGGTGTAAAAATAAATACAATACAATATAATATACAATAGAAAACAAAAAGTGTTTCGCTTTGCGTGTTAAATGATTCATTTATATAAGATTTCAACATACGACACTGTGCAATCAAAATGATTCATTAGAATGATCGCTTAAAAAAACTTTAAGTATAATATATTACCTTTATCATACGATAGTTATAAAAATATTGTATTATTGTGATTGTAATTTTAAAAATACGAATGTTTTATGTCATGTGTATTATATATAATTAGCATCACAAGAGTACTTGCATATAATTATTACCGTCTGCAACAAGTAAAATAAAACATAAGACTATAATTAATTATGTGTTTTTTTTCATGTCTTTTCTGTAGACTTCTTCTTCTTAAAGTATGGTTAGTGGCCAACCTAGTGTCAAAGCTGTTTAAGCCGCCCGAAGGCCTTTGACGTAGCTTAACGACTGTTATCTTATTTGACAACAAACGGGACCAACTTTTTACGTGCCCTCCAACCACGGAGACGCGGAGTTCAAATACCACTATCCAGTCACCCATCTGTAGAATGACCGCGCCAAGGTTTGCTTACCCCACAGATCATTACCTGACCGGTGAGTGCAACTGCGCCTCGCCTTTTCTGTAGAAAGAAATAATAACAAATTCTTTTTAAAAGTGCGACTCTTTTATGTGTGATGCGACGCACTGGATTTTCGATATTTAACAAAAAACGCATATAAGAAATGTACTTATAATGTACTACTCCAACTTTTTGTTTTTCATTGTTCAATAAGTACTTGTGACTTAATAATGTTTCTGTATCATCATTCGGACTCTTTTTTAATTTTTGCATAACAGCGCTGCAGAAAACAAGTTACAAGTAATTAAAATGAAAATTTACATGTGCTTATTCTTATTTAAATGTTAATTTACCTCGCTTACGCGGTAATCTGATTAAAGTTTCGTAATCATTTCATAATGATAAATCTGAAGCAAGTTTTATTTGTCTGTCTTACTTGCTTTGAATATACTATATTATATTATTTGATATATGATATATTATAGTACTATTATAATTATAATGAAATTATAGCGGTAACTAGTGGTTAGTGAACGTTTGACATTTCAAACTGCTTGATAAAATAGTTTTTGCAAAACATCTTAGCCGATAGTACCGACTATTTAAAATTGCACATCTGTATTGAAAATTGGTCCCTAACCAAAATGATTACATCAGCAAATCTTTGGCCACCTAATAATTATGAAACAAAAGTCAGGGGCAATATTTAGTTGTACAAATGTGCAGTGCTTAAGAAAACCATTTATTTACATAATAATAACATTATGTCGTAATTATTGCAATGTAAAATTATACAAGATATCAGTTGCAGCCGACACACGTTGCAGTGTATACCTGTAACCAGACCAGTGTAAAGACTAATTATAAAATTAAATGCAGTGGTAAGTTTTTTTTCATAATTATATCGAATGTAAACAAACGCCCTGTTTTACTACTCATATATATGTATAAAGATAGATACGACGTATCTCGTAAAAGATAATGATAATGTAAGAAAGCATTTGTTTTGCTTATAGCCATATTTAATGTGATTTATCTGACACTTTTAATTTTATAAGTGATATTATAACTTTCTAATAAGTGACTACAAAAAAATAATTTCTATAAAAAAGGTGAGTGTCACAAAAATACATAAAGAAAGCCTGTGCACTATTTTAGAACAACTCTGATCTTTTCAGTACAGTTTAAACTGAATTGGAGCCATTTAAATCTGAAGTTTAAGAGAGTTATTTGTTTCTTTATATGTATGTTTATATAGCATCACTTACGTGGGTACACGGGACATGTCACCTCGTGTTCTTTGGTACCCATATAACAAACATTTGGATATTTATAATTTGTCTATCTCATTCACTCACATTATGCCTTATAAGGTCGGCAATATAAAACAACATGTTTTTTTGGTAGTTACAATTCATCATGTACTGCGCCTTCAGCCGGAATAGCGTCAACAGCGTTTGCATCTGCCGTGCAATTCTTTGCGGCGGCACAATGTATCACAAATCGTGTCTTTCCTGAAGGAGATTTAAGTGAGTATGAAGTTCTAAATATCTTCAATATTAACAAACATAACTTCGACACAAATTCTTATATTAATGATTATTGAGGTACATAATTGTTGTTAACGTATTTGTTTGTTTTTGAAATGTATTTACTACGAACTAGATACGTTTTATGGCACATTATTTATCGGCCCTGTTTGACAAGATGTTTAAATGTAAATGAGGCAAGAAAGTTTGTAAGGATCCCCCTATGGAAAAAGACGTGTATGTATGTATATAATTGTACTGATTGCTTATTAAAATATTTTCAAATGATTCTCAAAAATGTACTTTTTATAACCTTGTACAAAAACACGTTGTTGAGAAAATAATGAATTTATGCACGGCAAACATTTAAATAACTATAAAAGATGTTTATTCACAAAGCTTCCGTTGTTTTCTAATGTACTGAATTGCTGATATTTCCGAATACATGTTTCAGATTTCGAAACATTTGACTTCATAATAGTGGGGGCTGGTAGTACAGGATGTGTGTTAGCTAATCGGCTTAGTGAAGTAAAACACTGGAACATATTACTCATAGAAGTTGGGGGTGACCCGCCCATAGAAGCTGATGTAAGTAAAAACCTATGTTTCTTTAATTATTGTTATTAAGAGTGAGGTATTTAAACAAAGTTTTTACCCAAAAACTACGATATTATTCACACAAATCTCGTTGGTGGAATGTTTTGGAACACAGAACAGTAAATCCAAATTAAAACGTTTCAGATCCCCGCTTACCACTTCGATTTATATGAAACTAAATATAATTGGGGCTACAAAACTACGTACAATGGTATAACTAATCGAGCTAATATAAACGGATCCATTGACTGGCCAAGAGGAAGGATGATTGGAGGTAGCAGTAATATCAACGCAATGATTTACATACAAGGCAATGACGCAGACTATCAGAAATGGTGCGACGCGGGCAATTCTGAATGGTGCGTGAGGAATGTAAGAAGATGTTTTAAGAAGGCAGAAAGCTTCCAAGATATGAATTTGGATCGAAATCCATATATGAAGAACCATTATGGACATAGTGGACCTCTTGTTATCAATACGTTTAATAGTACAGATAGAATGAATTCTCAGCAAGTATTATCAGCGTATAGAGAAATTGGGATCGATAATGTTCCAGATATTAATGTTGCACAAGCATTCGGTTCTGGTATTACTCGAGTAACAAGTTCTAATGGAGAAAGAAATAGTATCAGTAAGGCATACTTAGAACCGGTGAAAAATAGACCAAACTTAAGAATAATGAAAAATGCTTTAGTGACTAAAATATTAACTAATGGTATTAGACAAGCTTACGGAGTTACAGTGGACCAAAATGGTAAACAATTTACAATATATGCGATCAAAGAAGTGATTGTGAGCGCCGGTTCTATCAACTCTCCACAATTGCTTATGTTATCTGGTATAGGCCCAAGAAAACATTTGAAATCACATAATATAAAAACAGTGGTCGATTTACCAATGGTTGGGCAAAACCTTATGGACCATTCTCTTGTACAAGTAAATATATTTGCTGATGAACCTAATGCAGTGACAGAAGCTGATTTACAATTTGACGTTATAAAATACTTTTATAATCGCACAGGAAGATTAGCAGAATTTAGGATTTATGATATTTTAGCATTTTTTTCATTGAACAAGTTTGCGTCATATCCAGATTTTGAAGTTTATTTAGTGAAACATAGGAAAAATACTAGCACTCTAAAAGATATATTGGTCAACTTGAATAAATTAAAAGATGTCGTTGTAGATTCTTTGGTAGAACTGAACAAAAAATACGCTCTTTATTCATTCCAAATAAGCCAACTACATCCATATTCACGGGGAAATATTTCTTTAAATTCAAACAACCCTAAAGACTTCCCACTAATATATCCAAACTACTTCAGTGATCCCAGAGATTTGGATATATTAGTGTCAGGTATTGAAAAACTGACCGAAATACTAAATACTAGGTTTTTCAAATCTGTCAGAGCTTTCCTGCCAAGAATCACTTGGCCGGAATGTGATAAATTCAAATTAGGTTCAAGAAATTATTGGAAATGTGTTTGTATCAATATAGTAGGTACGGTGTATCATCCAGTAGGTACTTGTAAAATGGGAACAGGCCCTAGTAACTCGGTAGTGAGCGGTAGACTGAAAGTCCATGGAGTAGACAACCTTCGCGTGATAGATGCTAGTGTAATGCCTAGTCATATAAGTGGTAATACAAATGGACCTTGCGTGATGATCGGAGAAAGAGCTTCTGAAATTATAAAAGAAGATTACGGTGAATGGTGAAGCTTTTAAAATTAATATCCATTGAAGATTTGAATTGTCATTGTAAGATGTTATTATATTAAATATAGTATAGATTATTTTTAATATAAATAAAATAATCATAATGCTTTTTTTCATAACTATTAAACTCTCGCGTTGCATGTTAAATATATAATAGCATGCGGGAATTGAACCAAACACGCATTTTACCTTGAAATGCCTAACGTTTTGTCGTTCGGTTGCACTTGCTGTAGTCGCAAGTAAAATGCGTGTTCGCGTTTATTCCCGTATCCTATAAAATTTTAAATATGCCTTTTTTCTTCTGAAGAATATTCTGAGGTAAGTTACCTACCAATATTTTTATCGACAGTGTTTATTTGTCCTACTTTTGTGTAAAAGGAGGCTTGCAAACTTCGCAGCTGTTGCTGACGTACAAATTGGCTTCATAACAATTGTTTGATTTGTTAATAATATTTACTTAGCAATCAATGAAGAATGTAAAATACAGAAACGTTTTTTGTACAATAAAAAATAGCAATTGATATGTATTGATCGACAACAGTTGTTGTTTATTCAATGTTGATAAGTATTGTCGTGTACATAAAGACATCAATGCATTTGCATTTAGTAATGTACTTGAACCATGCTCGTGTGAATTTCTACAGCGTGGTCTCATACACACTTTTACGATAATACTAATTATGTTCACCCATCCAAAATGTTTATTGACAAATAAAAATCGAAGTATTTGTTTATAATTTGCCTAATAAATATTAATAGCTAGGGAATTTAAATCACTCCTTATTTGTATCTGTATTAAGTTTCAATCATCTCAAAGTCACGTCAAATATGCTTGAAGTCAGTATGCCCTTATTTCTATTCACTCACAATCTCTTGTTTCTATATTCATTCCGCCAACAAAGAAACCAATAAACTTTATTGAGTCCAAACATGTAAAAAGCCTCTGAGCCCCGAAAAACACTCGACTTAATAAACAAAACGCAAATAATCCTTTACGCCCTACATTTGGGGAGTAACAACTATTTACAAAACATAGCATATTTTTCTGGGACCACAATACGAAACCACATAGATACCATTTATTTTGGGACCTTTCTTGACCCTTTATTGACATTGAAAACGGGAGGCTTTTTTCATGATTGCGGTCCCGGAAGTAAAGTATTTGCTTAAGCATGGAAGAAATAGTTCCTATTGTCTTTTGTAGTGTGCCTTTAAGGCAAAGAGGAACGAAATCGTCGATATATTACGTGCATAAACATATTTGATGCCGATCCCGAAATAAGGAAGTCGGCTGTTTATTTTTATTTGAGAAGGGATAGTAATGCATTGTTTTGTGGTCCATAGTGAGTTAAGTATCTTAGCAAAGTGCTTGCAGACAACAGATTGCTATACCATTATTTGGATTAATATGCTACTTCGTACTCGGAGTTAATGTTATGTTTATATGCATTTATGTTGTATTGAGTAGCAAGGCTAGTCTTGAAATAATTGTGTTGTTTCTTTTTACACATAACTGTTGAAGAATTTTCAAAGTTTAACTTAGATCTTGTGAAAAGACTCTGTCTGCAGTTCAGACGTAAAACACAAATATCTGTTTTTTCGTAACAGCTTAACAACTTACGTATTTTATTTGAATTATTTTAATGATGTCGTTAATTATGCCTTAAAAACTTCGAAACTGAAATTGGGTTTATCAGATTACTTTAAGATCATCTCATAAGATATTACTTTACACAAGTTTTTAACAAACGTATCAAAAAATATTCTCATTGAATTCGATTTGAACACAGATACATTTCAGTTTCCTCTGATTTTATCCTTTTCTCTCTTGATTCGATCGCGAGCCTTTTTTGCTTCTCTTTCACATAGTCCACTAGGGAAATACTCAAGCCTAAGTTTGGTACGTTTCACCGACGTATCACAAAAAGAGAATTTTCTGTACAATTCTGATATTTGAAGGAAAAAACAAATCGTAACGCACTATCCGCGTTTCTTAAATGACGTTCCTAATACTTGTTTATTTTTATAGGCCATTATAAAGGGAATTTGGCTGTTTGTGTCCCCAAAATGTTTTCAGGTCAGCTCTGAATATCTTTGGTGTAAAGAGGTCAGGATTGCGGAAAATAAATGTTATGGGGTTTTTCAATGTGACTCTTAAGATTGTGATAAATAAATAAAGAGAATATAATGGTGTCTTATAAATGGTTTGGTAATTTTTTTTAGGTATGCAGTAAATGACCTTCCAGTATTTTTTTGCGCAGTTGAAACAGATATAAAGTGCTAAAATGTTGATTTATACAAAATCATAAATAAATACATAATGTTTACACAGTTTGCAGAGCTTGTTCCATGGTACCAAACAACTGATAAACAAACTTATATGTGTACTTCTACATCCACACATATTGTTAATCTTGTAGCTAAATTTATATCTAGGCTTAGAACAGATACCCGTGCTCATCAGACAAATATCTATCTGTGAGATTCAAACCCACTACACCCGACGCTACGGTTATAGCGCTTTACGTGCAGTTTATTCTAATATACATAAACCGTGTGTTTGCAAACAAAAGCAAGTAGACTCTTGACGATTATTTGTATGAAGCCTTGTTGTTCCCACCTTTCAACACTGATCATCTAACACCAAGCTAATGAGATACATATCCCATAAACACCGAGACAAGAGCGATACAAGAAGCTATTCGCGTGTAAAATCCTCTCAGACATGAAACGGATCCCACAATGGCACCGTGCGAATGTGATTTGTCTGTTTATTCCAAAATGCCATCGTTTTCCTTATAAAATTATTTCCGACAATGCCACCTGCATTTTCACGTGAGATGCCTTGAAAAGATCGTCGCGAAATCATTGAATAGTTTGTACGGATGGGTGAAATGGATTGGATTTGGTCGTCTGAAAAGGACTGGGCTGGCTGAAAATATAGGTTTTGTTAATGCTGGAGAACTTTGATTAGAGAAATAGGTTATGGGTTTTATACACGTATTCACAGTGAGGTAAACTAAGACCTCAGAAATAATATTATTAGTTCATCTTTGCTAGATACTCTTTGAGTTTTATTTAATACTAGCTGACCCGCGCAACTTCGCTTGCGTCACATAAGAGAGAATGGGTCAAAATTTTCCCCGTTTTTGTAACATTTTTCACTGGTACTCTGTTCCTATTGGTAGTAGCGTGATGATATATAGCCTATAACCTTCCTCGACAAATGGTCTATCTAACACTGAAAGAATTTTTCAAATCGGACCAGTAGTTCCTGAGATTAGCGCGTTCAAACAAACAAACAAACAATCAAACAAACAAACAAACTCTTCAGCT